>NC_091485.1:43347446-43507168 GCF_947461875.1 Haliaeetus albicilla
ACATATATTCAAGCGTCAAAAAATCAGACGAAACATGAATATTACTGAACTGGTGTAAATTTACCTGTTTGAACTCTGACAGTAACTCTAAAGCATGTAAATAGCAATTCTTCCCTTGAAATAGTTTCTTTTGCCAGCCTATTCAGTCTGGTAACTTGGTTTGGTCACTTTTGTTCATTCACAAGTCAGGATAAGAGACTTTTTAAAAGCAAGATTTCTCAAGAAGCTTCATCTTAAATTTTCTTCAGTCATAGGGCTCATTTAAGATTCATGTTTCTGAATCTCCTTCCCTGTTTCATACAACACTGTATGATGAAGGGTATCAGGAAGCGATGCTGCAGTAGAGAAGCAAGTCTGAAACTCACTTCATAGTACAAATCTCCAGGCCTGAGGCTCAAACACAATAACAGAAGATGAATCCGGTCACACCGATAGTTTAGATGCAACACAGGTCCTGGAAAAGTAGTTCCAGTGCACATGGTTCATATAAAACACTTGAAAAATATATCTTAGGTGTACTTACATACATGTTCTGTATACTTACCTGAATTCCTGTGCTAGACCTGTGGATCATGCAGCTTCATCTTTAGGGAGTCTGGGGCCTCTTTCCTTTATTATGTGAGTCTGGCCTTCTCCCCAGAACTTCTATTTGTCCCAACATGAGGAACATCCCATTGTACCAGATACATGAATCAAACTGGAACATAGAGAGCCTAAACACTTGGCAAAATATCACACAGTAAGTCTACTGAGAAAGAAGAGGAAGTAGTATATCTATACAAATGTATAACTATATATGTAGGTCATCCCTCAAAGACAGCTGTTCTGTGATGATGGTAGCATAGACAATAGAGAAGCAGCTGTTCCCCAAGGACCTCTTTGTCGGAGGATCCAATGTATTCCACACTGGGGAGAGAATTTCCTTGCAGTGTATTCTTTCCCAGCATGCCTCTTTTGGTTTACATCTTTTGTACTACAGAAGCAAACCAATAGTTCTTAAAACAGCTGTTCTGTAATGAGTTTGATGCATTCGATTTCTTCTAACCAACACACCATCCCAACTTAAATAGTCTTTTTGTTTCTTTTTCTCAGGGAAAGGTGGACACTCTCAAATTCACTTATGTTAGCATGCTATCAAACTACACATACAAACTTTCTAGAAGAAAACAATCTGAGTACTTCACTAAAACACCAACTGTCAGGCTGGCAAAAACATGCATCGATGTCTCCCGTTCCTTGAAAGAGAGAGGTTGTTTGTACAAATCAGTATGAGAAAATACACTGGAAGTTGGCAAGTATTAATTTATATAGTCTGATATGACTTACAGAGTGCAGTTGTTTTTATAGTGACCTCGACATATTTCCTGGCATTAGTGACTGAATTTTGCAAATGATTTAATAGGTAAATAAGTTATCTCTTAGCAATCTTAAGGGTTGTTTGCTTTTACACTTTTTTTATTAAACTTTTGGGTTTATGTAAAATATTTAAATAAGTTACAACTTTATGTTCATCATCTAGAATATAAGACTGCCCATACTGTAATTAGGCTTTAGGTTAGACTTAAGGGAGACTGCCTTGTATCACACGGTTCATACTGAAAATGTAAATGTGGAGTTTTTAGACCTACAGCTATGTTAAATAGCTGTGTTAAGACAAACTTATTAAAATGCCATTCTTCTCCATTTTTTTATTACCTTAGAAATGAAAATTTGCTTATATTATTAACATAAATATGACCATAGTAGTATTTGATCATGTGTTCTGAATGTTGCTGTGCTCTGTACAGAATATGAGGAATATACAAGAGTCACAGCTGTAGCTGGGTTCTTAATAACTTTGGTAATTACAGGAGCACATACAAGGCTGAGGTACATATAAAACGGCCTACCCCTTCTGGATCTGGTGGCTTCAGAACTTGAAGATAGACAGAGGTTCTCCCCTTCACAGATGATTAAAATTACACCTTCAAAATCTCCAACACTGTAGTTAACCCAGAATACAGCTACTCACCTTCTGCTGCAAGGCACCAGTCCTCTTTTGATCTGTTTTGAAGATTATCTCCCCCTTCAGATCTCCCATCATAACTGCATGCGCGTCCAGTACTGTTAGAACCATCTGATTAAAAAGCAAACAAGTTGACAAAATTTTTAAGTTAAGCTGGATCATTTTGACATGGTTGGTGGGAGATCTCAGGAACTGGCAGCTCTCAGCCAGGGGGTGGACAACCTAGGAAGAAGTGCTTGGAGCAAGGGTGGGACTGGCAGGGCTCTTCAGCACTCACCTGCCTCAGCCCCTTCAGCCTCAGCCGCTGTGGCCAACACTCAGGCCCTCTTCTGCACTAAAGACCTGAGCCATGTGTTTCGGAGCCGACTGTGTTGAAGCAGTTGAAGTGCAACCAGTTCAACTGACACCAGCCGGGAGGAGTTGGTTTGTGTTTCCCTAAAGAAGCCCTTTTCAGCTGGTGATGGGCGAATCACTGTGGCACGCATGGATTAAGGACAATGTGAGACCTAAGAAAAGCGAATAAAAACACAAGTATTGCCATGAGTCTGTACCTCCACTGAAAAGAAAAGGTGGTGATCTAAGAATGGAATAAGTTAAAAAACAGTCTTTTAAACAATTTAATACCCCAAATGGGCTCCAAAGCTATTCTGTAATTCTTTAAATCCAGTGCCAAGCACAACGCATTCTGAAATGCTATAAAAATAGCTGGTAAACTTTAAGATTTAGGCAACGTTGAATTGTCTCATCTTCTCTGCATCTACGTAAGTGTAAAAATAGCCCAGACAGACCACTTAGTTTCAACCATCATTATTAACCCAGACAAATGGAATTTGTTTAAACGGTTCATTAGATTTCTAGGGTGCTTTTTTACCTGTGGAGCTGAACTGAAAACATTGCAGAAGTTTTCAATGGTTGATGTCATGGAGATTAAATTATTCCCAATTCTCAGCAAAAGACAATTTTCATATGCCATGTCTACACTGCCAATATCAATGTATTCACACTGTTTATCAGTGTACGCAGTGTGAATTATACTCACTTATCAGTAAAAGATCATTTTCTTTTGCCCTGCCTACATTTTGAATTCAATCATCCCTAACTGAATCAATGAGGTGGAACTACTTACTTTGTGTACAAATTATGTATCAAATGCACGTTCATCCTGTTAATCTCTGTTCTAGCCTGTTTCAGTTTTGCTGTGTTATTGTATTGGTACCGTTTAAATCTCTTTCAACAGCAATGTCCTCTGCTTACCTATCCTACAGTTTCCAAGGTTATCTCCCAAGACCTGTGTCTCCTGGGAGGCAGTGACCACTGCATACTCAAACATAGAGGGAGAAGTCTCCACTTGACTAAGGATCATTTCAGAATAGCCCGTATTGGACAGAGCATGTAGACTAGCATATATGTATCCATGCTGAGATTGTCATGCACGTAAACCCTTTCAATCACTTTTATAGATAAGCATGAGGTATATTCTAAATCACATTAAAGGCACCAAATAATGATAGAACAATACACTTCACAAGCATCGACCAAGCAACAAATCCTTAGAAAGCTGATCTGCTATGACCAGTGCTTTTAGACATGGTATGTTGAAGTACTTAAAATAACTATGACATATTTTTCATTTCAACCTTTTGTTCACGCATGCATCTCTTGCCTGTATTTTGGGAGGAAAAGAAATTAGTCACGATTTGCATAAAACATACCACGAACATGGCCTGGATTAAGCAACAAGATCAAAACATCATCTCCAAATATGTGGTTACTGTCTTCATCTGGGGAATCGTTTTCATTGTATTTGTTCTTATTACATCAGTAACAGCATTTGTGCTTCCCAGCCCATATTCCTGCTTTAGCCTGGCAGGATTTTTAATCAGAAAAACAAACACGGTGAACATGATTTGTACTTCCACACATTCGCTACCATTATGTTAATGACAACGCCCCAGATGATGATGCCCACCCCACCATCTATTTGCATGATCAGAGGATGGGCTTTTTCCGGGGAAGGAATTGACAGGATCACCGACATGGGTCAGGTGGAACAAACAGGATGGAGACCCCGGCTCTCACACCCTATTTAGCAATCTGTCTACGTGATGAGTACTTGTGGGGTGAAAGGGTCAAGATGGGGGGGGTGAAGGAAGCATTCAAGCAGTGTGAAACCCTTCGCCTGCCGATCGTTTCCTTTTCCCCTGCGCCACGTGGGGACGCCTCGCGTGTAGGACGTTGACACGCTGCCAGGATTTGGCTCCCTTTCCCCCCGAAAGGCAGCCGTTCCCGCCTGGGGCGGTAGCTCCCCCGCTCGCTCCAGCTGCGGCCATCCCCGCCGTTCTGCTGCGCCGCGGCCTCCCTGCGCCCGGCGGCGGAGGCGGCGGGGCCGGGGCGGGGGGCGCAGGCGGCGGGCAGCGCGGCCCGGCGCCGCTAGGTGGCACGGCTGGGTCTCGCACGGCGCCAGGGCCCCGCCGCCGCCGCCGCCCGCGCTACCTGCGGCGCGGCCCGGCCCGGCCCTGCCCTGCCCTGTCCGGCGCTGCCCGGCCCGGCCCTGCCGCCGCCCCCCGCCGCCTCTCCAGAGCCGCAGCCCCCCCCCCCCCCCCCGCCCGGTGAGATAGAGAAGGGCGGCGGGAGCTCCCCTCGCCTCCCTCCTTACTCCGCTGCTAATGAGGGGAACGGCCGGGGGGAGGGCGGCGCAAACCGTCTTAAAAGAGAGGCAGAAAATTACCATGGGCAACCGCCACGAGGCCGGTTTTGTTTCTCCGCTTTCGCAGTAAACTCATGTAATCTGCAGTCATTAGCATAATCTTCAAAGATCTTTAGGGGGATAATCTTTAAAATGCCTAGGGTGCTCGCTTGTGAGGCTCCTAAATAGGATATCATTGGAGGACCGTCAATACCCTTTGAGGTGCCTTTCTTCGGGTTCGAGGGGTTCCTCTCCGCCTTCTGCTGTGGCGGACAATACCGTCATCTCGGCCTTGATGGGGGTCAGGAGAGCACTGCAGCTCTGAATACTCCAATCTGCTCTCTCGCGGGCTTTTAATTTACGAGGGGGAAAGGCGTGTATTTTCCCTCGAAGTTTACTTTTCGTCAAGGGTAATTATCTCACTTGCATTTGAACTCTTCGGGGGACTGGAATGAGTTTCCAATCATTTGATTCCCCTGCCTGGAATCTATGGCTCTTTTGTGTGAACCTTCAGAGCTCTGGAAATGAACAACCCAACCCGCGGTTTGCAGAAATGTTCATTGCAGCGAAGGGCGTGTTCGGAGAATACAAACAGCACCCACAGATAGTTGCCAAGGGCACCTAATACATCTTTGCATTACACCTTGAACCAGTCTGCCCATATCTCCGAGTTTTTATTGCACGGATCATAAACGATTGTAAAGTCTGCAAATCTTTCACGAAACCCTGGCAATTAGTAGTTTAGCCAGGGAACCTTTAAGGAAAACAAGAGGCTCTAATGCAGCCCTTCAAATCGGTTCATAGCCGCGTGGTGCCGGCGTAATCTCACGATTCAGAGTTTTAAGAGGTTTACAGCTTCGCTTTTTCTTTTGAACAATGCACTTTCTCTCTCACTCTGTTTTTCGAGGCAAGAAAACACAGAAGCGTTGGTTAGTACCAGAATGCCAGGTGCGCTCTGATCCGGGGGAGGGGGAAAGGGCTCTGCCGAAGTCAGCTTGAACGCTCGGTACCAGAACCTGTAAAATTAGACCGCGTTTCCCATTTACGGTTTCAGGTAACCACATAAAACTAGCTGTTTCTTTAAACCGGTTTGGTCCTGATCTTTTCCTGCATAGCGCTTTTAAAGCCAGGAGCACCCCGTGACCCCAAGTGGCTATAGTTCCCGGCAGCCGTTTAGATGGCGTTTAAAGGCACGTTGGGGTCCTTTATCAGTTATTCGTGTTAACAAAGAAAAGGCGCTCGCCTGAAGATGGGAAAGTTTTTCAAGGGAAGCTCCTGCGAGGAGAAGTGCCCGGTTCCCCATAAATGATTTACAAGGGATGGATCAGTAACAGGGAAAAAGCAGCCCAGGGGCGGGAGAGAGGCCACGCAAACAGTCGCTTCACCCGCAGGTTAATGAGACCGGAATACAGCGAGCGGAGACGGGGCGCCTTGCCGCGGTGGGCGGCCGCCCGCCCCCGAGCCCGCCTGCCGCCCCAGCCCCTCTGCCCGGCCGCCTGCAGAGGCAGCGCCGGCAGCTCCCCCCCAGCTAGACCGCCGGGCGGCCGCCTGGCGGGGGGGAGCCGAGCGCTGCCCGGAGCAGGTCGGGGAAGGGGCAGACCCCTGCAGAGGCGGCCGGGGGTTGCCCTGCGGGAGCGCCCCGGGCGGGCAGCCCGGGGCGCGGGTCGCTCGCTCCGCGGGGACGAGGGGGCCGAGCCGGCGGCCGCAGCCCGGCGGGGAGCCGCCGGGCAGGTGTCTGCGGCCCCAGCCAGAGGCAGCCAAGGGCTTAGAGGGGCTTCTCCAAATTGGCACAGAAACTGTGCTGTCTGGGACTTCCTCCTTAAGGTCAACGCCTGGAAATATTCGTTATCTGCGCTGCGAAAGGCGACGTGGATTTCCTCCCCTCCCTAACCTCAGCACCGTCTCCCAGCCCTGCCTCCCGGGAGGTCGTTAGGGAGAGACGTGGTCGGCGAAAGGGGCGTCTCCTGCCCCCGATAGCCCAGCTGGTGCTTCCGGGGACCCCGGGCGGAGGGTCCCCGCCGCTGCCCGAGTGCCTCGGTGCTCCCCCCGCAGCAGAGGTGGGGCAGGACCGGAGGTGGCGGGAGCCCTCACCGGCAGCGGGAGGGGCTCCCGGCCACGGGCGCCGGGGCGACTCCCAGCTACTGCGGCTCTTGGGGCGGCGGCATGATTTCGTCGTGGAGGTGACACGCGAAAGTGCTGCCTCAGAGGTAGCACTGGCGGCGAGGTGACTCTCAAGGGACTCTGTGCTGCCCCCCACTCTTCCTCAAACACGTTGTTGATAACTAAAAGAGGCAACCACTTCATAAAAAACATTTAAGGAAACGCTGAAGTCGAAATGAAAACCACTAGTTACATTAAGGTTAAATCAAACGTGGCCTCATGTGATGAGAAATACGCGCAAATATTCCCCGCACAGGAAAGAAATCCCATTTACGATTCTGCAAGTTATTTGCTTTTGGCACGGAGCAGAAAGAATAATAATAACGTTTGTATACGCTGAAGTGGCTGGAATCAAAAGGTCCCGAGCCCTCCCTCCATCCAATCTGCCCGCCTCCAGATGCAAGGGTAGAAGTACGGCTGCTACAGATGACCACATGGCTGTAGCATGCTAACTTTATTCTAATCAGGACAGCAGAGAAACTCCGACCAATCTTCTTTATTCATATAAGAAAACTGGTTGTCAGCCCACGGCATATGGCTGAGATCCTCAGAAGAGAGGTAAAAAACAACCCCCGTGTAAGTGACAGTCACTTTTTAACCCGGCTATTTGCGCCTGCGGATCGCTCCGAGGCGCGCTGTAGCCAGCAGCAGTAACGTTTATTTCATTGTCAGTGCTGCCCTTGCCTGCAGTATTTTATCTGCGGCAGGAGATGGGCGAGAACCCCTCAGGAACAAGTCTTCCTCGGCGACTTTTATTGGCCTTTTAAAAACCACCTTTGAAATAACACCGGAGGACTTTGGATGTATTTACACCTTCCTTGTGGCTATCTGGGCAATTATTTCCCGTGGTTATTAATGTTTCGTAATGGGGAGGAATTGTCAAGTAAAATTCCCTTTGTTCCCTCCAAGGGACAATCGAAAGTCCCTAGAAATTGGATCCAGAGTTTCCACGGGCAAACTCTGGAAATGACGAATTGGCCATCTTAACGAGATACAACAGCATGGCAAGGTACCGGCGGTAAGAAAGTAGAGGAAACTCGCTGGTCTCCTCACTGGGGAAACCAATCAATCACCGGCCGCTTTCAGAGGCTGGAGGAAGAGAACATTTTTCATATTTTTTTCTCCAGTCTCCTTCCTGTGTAGAGCCCGCGTAGTCCCTCTTCTGCGGGAGTGTCGTTAAATCACTGACACGGGTGGGCAGTTATGGGAGTCAGGCATGTTCACGCACCCACGGCGAGGCAGACCCCTTCTACGGGGACTTTTCGTCATTCTTACATGGGAACTTCTGCCAAATATCCTCCTCTCGCGCCGCCAAGGAGCTCCCCTCCCGCCCCGGAGGATATTTGGAGTGACAGGACACCACCTTCGCTGCCCTGAATGATTTCCTTTCTTCCTGATGCCTCTGTGAGGGTGAGCTGGTAGTATCATAGGCAAGGCGTTAATTATTGTTTCGAGTCTATGAATGTTCAATGTCGGAGGACAATGACAATTACTGTTTTATAAATAACTTGTCTCACGACCTCCCCGGTGGTAAGAGGCCGACGAAGCGCCTCCAAGTGCAGGGAACCCAGATCTTCCGGTGGATCCCCGTATTTGGTCCCGTTTCTTTAGATAGCCAGGCGCCTCACTGAAAAGAGGGGGGCTGCGCCCCCACCCCCACCCCGTGACAGCTTCAGTGGAGTAAAGGCAGCGACACCCGGGGTAGACCCTCGAAGTTTGGGAGCCCGCAAATCCGTGGCTACCAAACCCCGCGGACTGCTGAGGACTGCGGGTCGGGGGGCAGCGGGGAAAGCCCCGCGGCCGGGGCTCGCCGTTCGCTCGGGCCCTGAGGGACGCCTGGGCTCGCCCCCCGGGGGGCAGAGCAGGGCTGGCCGGGGAATGGGGTGGGGGGGGGTCCCGGGGTCCCCGCCCGTAGCACAGGAGCAGCGGCAGCCCGGCGTGGGGCGGCCGGCGGCGTGCAGCCGAGGGAGCGACGGACCGGCCGCTCCCTGGCCCGGCGGCCGGGGCGCTGCCGCGGAGCCAGGCGGGGGGCACCGGGGCTGCGGGGGCAAAGCCCCGCCGCAGCACCGCGGCCCTCGCCGGCCGCAGCCCAGCGGGGCCGGGCCGAGCCGAGAGCTCCTGGCCCGCCCGCCGGCGGGGCGCGGGCTGCGCGCAGGGCCAGTCGCTGTCGGCAGCAGCTTTCGGTTTTCATTGAGGCTGCTGGTTACTGTTTAACGTCCCCACCCACGCTTCAGTTTGTTTAGTAAATCGATCTGATGCTTGGGCTGAGGCTGCTGCCCTGTCGCCGTTGAGCAAAGTTAATCCCCCCCCCCCCATACACTCGCTCTCTCCTCCTCCTCCTTCCCGCTACAGCATATGGTAAAGACGGTGCCGGCCACACCAAACAGGTCGCGCAGCCCCGCACCGGGACGCCTGCGGGGAGCCGGGAGGGTGCGGGGGAGGCAGGAGGCCCGGGCGATGCCGCCGCCCTGAGCTGCGACCGCGCCGCCGGAGGCCGAGGGACGGGGCGGCCCCGCCGGTAAGTTCCCGGAGGCTGGCGGCCGCCGAGTGGCACAGCCCGGCAAGCGTGCGAGGTAGGAGAAGTTGCCCCGGCTCGTGCGTGGCTAAACGGGCAGCAGCCGCTGTGGGGGGAGGCGGGGGTACTTCATTTTAGACCCCCCTTTTTTTTTTTTTTTTTTTTTTAAATACGCCTGGTCACGTGTCCCCGCTGTCGACGCCCGCGGCGCTCCGGAGAAACGCGCTGCGCTGGGCGCAGCCTCGGGCCCTCGGGGCGGGTGCGTGTGTCTGTCTGCGTGTCTGTCTGCCTGTGTCTGTCTGTGTGTCTGCCTGTGTCCGCGCATCCCGGCGCATCCCGGCGCGTCCCGGCGGCGGGCCGAGGCCGCGGGCGCCCGGCGCAGCCCAGGCCAGCCCCGCTGCGCGCTGCTGCGCTCCCGCCGGCCGCCTCTGCCCCGGCGGCCGGTCGCGTTGCTGCCGCTGCCTGGGGCTGTGCTGGCATTTGTGAGTCCTTAGGCAGTCGAAGTCACGGCTTTGCACCGGGTTTTGGAAGAGTTTCTAAAGGCTTTTTGGTTTTGCCTCCCTCATTTATTTCTCCGCCCCCGCCCTCATGGTCACCTGCGCGGCAGATGGAGTTGTTACTGTGGGGCTGCTCCTGGTAATAGCGCTTGGCCAGTGCTGGAAGCCTTGGTAGGCAATCCCGAAATACTTACCTTAGGGGAAAAATAATCATAAAAGAGAAGAACCCAAACATGAAACGGGCAAAGCAAGCCAAGGATGAGTTTTGCAGGTGGATGCCGCAGTGTTTCCCGTGCTTTTACAGTGTTGCAGGTGCACTGTTTACAGGGTACCTTTGATGAAAGCCAACTTTCAGATGTCACACCTGTGAGTCGGACGTCTGTTCCTGTACACTGAAATGGGAGATACAGTCAAGCATTTTGTGAAGTAGACAGTAGGTTGCAATGATAATGGTATTTTAAAGCGACTTTTCACATTTGCAACAGTGAATACTATTCCGTAGTAAACTATGGCTGTGTTACATGGGGCCTTCCTTTGTGTAGCCCTTTTCTTGTACAGTGCTGCATATACTTCGATTTACTGTGACTCCTCATCCGTATTACAAAGACAGTAGAGTAGTTTAAAGTAACATGCAGAGTTCGTTAAAACTGAGTTAGTGAATAAGACTTACTATGCCACACAGCTTTCAAAGTCCCAGAGTCTCTGATGTGCTGAAGAAAACTACAGTGCTACGTAATCCCCCATAGTCCTTAAGAACAGAAGTTCTTACAACTTATATAGGAGTCATATGAAACATTTATATACATGCAGGTGATTTGCAAATATTATCAACACTGTTTTGGTAATTTTATTCTTTTCCTCTTTCCTTTTTATAGCCATATGATAAGGGAAAAAGGGACAAAATGCCCAGTGGTAACTCAGTTCACACTTCTCATTATCCTTCAGTCTCTGAAGTCATGAGAGGAAAAAAGAATTTTAAAAGTGCTATTTCCATTGCCCAATACTCAGCTCCCTGTCCCTTTCTCTCTTACTGAAGTGTACCAGGCTGCCTAAGGCTCAGTTCATACATATATTAAAAAAAAATAATAATCAAGTGTAGGACAAGATCAGGATGCTGTTACCTTGTTCATGGTGTTACTTTTGATTTTAGCAGCTCATGCATTTGGGCTCATTTCCCAGAACACAAACTTTGTGTTTTCTTAACACAAAGCATAACTTCACTGCAGCTTATCTTATGTAACTAGAGGAATATCTCTATTCCAAAATTTTGTATGTGGTAGCAGTGGTGTAAAACTAGAGCAATGCAGAGGTCCAGTTTGCATTGCCATAGAAGACTATTATAAAGTACCCTTAGGCAGTGTATTGGGAAAGCTTCAGGTGGCACTGAGCTACCACTGCCCTCTATCCTACCTCCCGCCAGGGAAGAACACAGGAGGTACAACTAGGAAAATGGGATTCCTGTGGCCTGGCTATGATAGCCCGTTCCTTGGATGGCCAAGTGATCTTTACTGCTAATTTGCACATATCATTAAATCATCTCCAGGCCAACTCCCTAACAAAACCATTCTAGTATAAACATATCTTTGCTACTTCCGTTCCTCCAGATACAGCCTAGTATTGCTTGGCCAAATTTGAATCTCTGAATCAAATCCTATTTGATCCGGCTGAGTTTACCAAAAAACTACAGTAGTGCAAGAACAGAACTCAGTCCTTGTGCTTGACATGGCTCCTGTTTCAAACTTTGTGGCAGAATTTATATCATGTGCATGTGGACTCAATATTACAAGAGGTTGGTCCGTGTTGTCTGTTCAAGCTCTTTGTGACTGGGCTGGAAAAATGAGGTCCAGCATGTCATCAGCGTTACCTGCAAATCTGCATCACGTACATCAATTTCCACCGGCTACAAGAAACAAAACATTACTTTGAACAATATTAATTCTTCTTAGCAGGTCATTAATTGAAAGAGAATTGAAATTCAAAACTAGTAGTGTGGTAACCCACTTGATGGAAAAAACTGTCAGCTCTATGTTGGTTTTTGCTTATTTGGGAATTGAGTCTATTATAACAAAACCATAATAATTCACAACTGTTTTAAGACTGCATCATTAGTATAATGGGGTTCTGAGCTGAGCAGATTGTGCTTTTACATCTGTCAAGTAGCAGGGGCAATGTACTCCATTTAGTTATTGATAAACGAACTCTTTCAACGCAGGGATCTCTCTGCCTCACTTCTCAATGATTTCAAAGTTCTGTCTCTTGCTTGTGAGCTTTGAAATATTCTCTGATCTATTTATTTTCAATTTTTATTTAATGAGGTGGCTCAGCTGCTCGGAAGTCTTCCATTGCTTTGTTTAAAAATGAATATTAAGCCTGAAAATTAGTTTGATTTGCCTATGTTGTGTCATGTTGATATGAGGTATGTAATATTAGATAATTGCATTATTCTGGTAATATAGACCATTAATGTAGCCTGCTTTAGAATACAAAGAAAGGTTTTATTTCTGTGGTAAATAGTTACCTGTTGTATATGGTAATATGTTCTGTGGTAGAATTTAATTTCTCAATGACAGTATTGCTGCAACATAAAATAAAAGGTTGCGGGAAGGCATGGCTCTTAGGTTTTAATGTATCTTAATGAATGATGCATTATATAACGTCATGGTGAGAAAATACGGAAAATGCATTTCTAACAGATTAAGATGTTTGAATGTCTTGCAACAGCTTTGATTGAATCAAATATTCTTCATTTAAAATTTTCAATTTTAAACCAGCACACCCTAAAAATCAGGTCAGAATGCTATGTGTAATGTCAGAGCTGAGATCTATCAAACTGAAAGGCTCCAACAACATTTTCAAACCTTTCTCAATTGTCAATTTAAGTTAATTGAAAATGAAAGGTCTCACTTTCAGGATTGGGCCATTTAAATAGAAGCCTGCTGCTTTCATTTTGTAGAAGGGCAATCTCCCTCCACATAGGTGTTTTTAAAAGGTTCATTCATAATTCTCCCTTCACACTTCTATTGGAAATGACAGAATTCATTATTTTGAGTTCTTGGAACTATTTTTCTGCAACTTGGGTGATGAATTGCATGAGATCTAGTTCATAACATGGCACGGCAACCCACAAGATTTAAAATTCTCAAGGCTCGATCTGTCTCTTTCTGGCATTCGGCTGGCATGGGCGCAGGAAGCCTCCATGTGCGTCTTCTGCCTCTTATGGTGTAGGAGCTTGGGATTTTTTTGTTTAATACTGAGTAGGAAAAAAGACTCGCACCCTTGCTTGGTAATTCACTAGAGGTATCCAGGCAACAAGGACATACATTACAGTCAGCAGTATGCAAGGTGCTGTGTGAATTTTCTTTGCCTCCTGTTCATCTGGGAATCCAACTGCAATAGATCTATACAAATAGGGCTGTTTCCACTATCTACTCCTATGGTAAAGTTTGCCCCTAGACTTCTGTTTTTTTATTTGCATTTAGTTCTCTGATGGAAGAGCATTTCTTGATGTGTATGTGTGACAGTACCTGCCCAAACACAGGGATTTGGCTCAGGTGGGAGAGGGGGATCGAGCCGCCGTGAAATGACAAATACGACTCAGCTTGCAACTGATAGTGCATCTATGGCAATGTTGCAATGAGAATCCCCTTTTTGAGAATCATTTTTGTATGGGGTTGCTAGGCTACACCAGCCTGGTTTGTACTTGTCTGAGACAGCAGCAATGTCCATCAATAACCAGCTACTTGCTAACCGAAATAGGCCTTACTGGTAGAAAGTTAGGCGGATTGAATTTCCCTTTTTCTTTGTTAAATAAGACATCTTTTCATTAACTGCTGACATGTAAAGTATCAACACTGGGCACTGAGTGGGACCAGTTTGTACTCTCAGAGCTGGTCCAGATGCTTGAAAATGGCTCACCGCAATGACCATGGTGGTTCATGTATCTCAGGCACTTTTTGTGCCTCCTGCAGCTACACGGTTTCTTTTTTTTTTTTTTAATTGATGACTGTGATGAGAAAGATGATTCTTATTGATACCACCTGTTTCAAAATCACACGCCAAAGTGTCTTGCAGACAGTGTCTTTTGCTATGCCCTTCAGGATAATAATATTTATTCCTTTTGCAAGGAAATGTCAGACTGACATTACATTAGCAGCCGAAATTCCCTCAGTAAAGGTCTAAACACTACTCAGAGAAGTGAGATGGTGACCATGCTGCGATTGCACATTAATACACACTCACTGTCATCTCTCTGCACCTGATAGGTGTAGTCAGGTGTTGGCTTGTACCTGCTGTTGTAGTTCCAAGGGTAAAATTATGATTTTGGAAATGGATAGGATTTTGTTCACCAAATTGCTAAATACTTCACCTGTTTATTACTCCCCTGCTCCCAACTGCTAAACAAGTTGAAACCAGTCTTTTCTGCTGGACCATTTGGTAGCCACACAGTGACCCTGTTAGGCACGATAGAGATCTGGTACGTTGTTGGCTGCGTGTGTAGTTTCGTATGGTTTCTGGGCAGTTACCCTTTGATCCCTACTTCTTCTTCTGTCCCGACAAAAAATGGAAGTAGGCTTTTTACTTCCGAACGGCGAAAACAATGCATAGCTTTTACTGCTAGTTCTGATTTAGGTGGTAGACGCTATCTACACAGTAGGTATGTATAATCCTTATTTAATATCTTTTGTGCCTTTTGGAAGAACAGTGATATTCTTGTCTTTAATGTCCAAATCCAAAACCTTTCAAAAAGATTTGCGTTTTTAAAGAGGCTTTAATGTCTTCCGAGTCTCTGGTCTCTGTTCATGTTTTACACTGTCTTACCCTGTATTACTGCTTTTAACTTTCTTTTTTTTTGTTTTTATCTGACTCACTGAGCTTCATTGACTTTTTATATTAATATTAAACATGCAATTTTAACGAGCTATTTAGGGAGACTTAGAGACAATGGTTTTTAATTTACTTCAGTTTTGAAGTGCCAGAACTTGGTCTGACATAAGTTTAAGGCAGAACTTTAGATTTGGTCATAGTAATAAGAACAATTTTGGCTATGATAGTAAGAGGGGGAAAAAAGGCAAAGGAAGGCACTCAGTTTTAATATGAGATTTGTCTTGCTATGTTTCATTTCAGAATCTTCTAGATAAATTGCAGGGATACAAACTAGTCCCTTTAAGAGTTTGGTGTTGACACCCAAGCTTGCATGGAAAACCAGATCATTATATCAAAGACAAAACACTATCTGCAAAGATTAAAAAAATAATAAAAGGAAGCCTCCACTGCAGTGTCCCCAAAGAGCAAAAAAAGTAGCCTCAGGATTATGGGGAAGAAGTTTTAGTTGTAAAAATGTAAAATGCATTAAGCTAATGGCAGGTGTATTAGGCTAACTTTGTGAGTGGTTTTTGTTTGTTTGTTTGTTGGTTGTGGCTTTTTTTGGTTTAAAGTGAGTCAGGAGGAAAAGAACTTATCTCAAATAAAAAGTACTTTACTGGGTCTGTATCTCCTTAACTACTGTTATTTAACATTGAGGGTAAAACATAAATGGGATGAACCAGAGCCCCAGCTCCCAGGAATTTACAATCCACACTACATTTGAAAATGTATTCTGTACTTCACAGAACACAAGTCTGGTTTGAGCTTTTTGATTAATCTGGGGTCCATCTCCTCAGTGAAATTTTTCAGGCTTCACTCAGATGCTCTCGCTTGCAGCTAAGGGCGGAGAAGAAACAGTACAAGTTCCCTGACGCAGGCTGATGGGATTTCACTCCCATTTTCAGGCTCAGCCAAAACAACCGAGGCAGCTTAAGACAGTAACACCACTTGGTTGTCCACGTAATCTCCCACCTCTCCTGAAGGTCACTGTCCCCATAACAAAGGTGCCATGATTAATAGATATCCTTTTCTGCAGTTGAGATAGTTGCTTAAATTGCTGAATACAGGGACGCTTGCATTGATCTAGTGGATGTTGAACTTCCACGGCTGAGGTCCGGGTGTGTGCCCGCCTCAGCTGTCCCCGTTGAAAGCAACGGTCAGTTCTGAGGAGAGCTGAAGCTGAGGTTTTAGGGTATTGCAGCCAGACCTCAACAAATTGTTCTGTCAACAAAATCAGTCATTTCTTTTCTTGCCAGAAAGAGTAAGCTGACTGGTGGATATAAAATGGTGGGGGTATTTGCTTGCTCGAAAATTGACTGAGGGCAACTAATTTCTCATTTTTAACATCACGTTGATTAGTGGTAAATAGGAGAACAAGCAACTCCACTAGAGTAATCTTTCCAATAGCAAGTCTATAAAGACCTTTTTAATAATGCAGCAAAACTGGGAAACTTTCAATTAACAGGCTTAAGTTTCAAGGGCAAGGAAATGTTAAGCGGTTTGGCGGGCTCTGGCTGAGAAAGAGATTCAAATTTTAACAGAAATTTTACCATGAATTTTGATAGTACAGGACTTAATAGTGGAGTTTTTATCTTATTTTAATCCAGTAGGTCAAGTAATTTATTTCCCAAGATGTATTTGAAGCTGAAAGAGGGTAGAAAATGAAAAACACTCCCAAAGATCATTCCCAAGTTTCTATGGTACCAGAGAGCATAAATGAGCATTCTGAAATTAAGATACATGTATGAATTGCAAAAACCTTGGCAGGTAGAAAATGAGCACAGCTTCAAATGGCCTGAAGAACGTATCTATGAGATTGCAGCAAACTTTTTAACCCTTTATGGTCTCCTTCTGCATCTAGTGGCCCTGAATTTGTAAGGCAGAGATCTTGCTTTCTGTAAGAGGACGAAAAGCAGCATTGTAGAGCAGTTCAGGCCAACAAAGTGCTTGTTAAACCTCAGCTGTATATGGAAGGTCATGAAGGAAAAACTTTCCTGGTACAGAAGTATTTCATTAGTTTGGCAAAGTAACGTAGTTAAATAGTTTCAGGGAAGCTGCTGTTTAGAACAAAACACGTTATCAAACGCAGAAAGACAATGTGCTCTAGGAAGTCACTATGAAAACAGCTTCTTTGTCTGCCTTGTCTGGTCATTTTAGGTGGTCAAAGTAATAGATTTCTGTTTTTCAGTTTAAGAGCTCTGTTCTACCTCAGACCAGTACAACTGGAAGCAGAAACTTTGGAGAGCCCTGGTATCAACTCAGTAATGGTTTAGAAATCTTGAAAATGGATTGTGTGCTGCACTTCTCCTCAAAGGATACATCTGCCCACCACAAGTGCAGCTTGTGATCCTGGAAAATTAAAGATGCTCCGTTGCTCTTAGCTAGGTAAAGAATTCAATATGTCCTGTAATCCTTGATAAGTCAAGATACATTTTTTCAGATATCAAGAAAAATCTGTGGCTTGCTGGTGGCTGCTGTTTGCAGGAACCCCTTTCAGCTGAGATGCTTTTCATGTACAGTTTGGATTTGATGTGCCGAAGAACACGAACATCCTCATCTTTGCCTCTTTCTCTGTGTCCTGATCCGAATACCACTGAATTCAAAATTCAAACCCATTTTGGGTCAGACCCGGTGTTGGCTACTTGAGATGACCCTGGCTGTAGAGTCTGTGCGGTTCTTACAGAAGTGTAAGACGAGCTTGTGTACATACCAGGGTATCTTCTTGCTGGGAACACTGGGAGCTACTTATAGTGTATCTCAAGCTTTCCATACAGCATTTGGATGCATATATATTTTCTATATCTGTGAATCATACAAGTCTGCAAGTTGCTTGCCTTCTTGCCCTGATACAAAACATTTAATGCTGTTATTAGTATGTGACATAGTTAGATTCCTGTTGAAAATCAATAACCTTCCCATAAAGCAAGCCTTACATCCTTTCCTAAATTCATTTAGAATCATTTTGTATGCCTCATTAGCCTTGTAATTTAAGAAAGAATAAAAGAAAAAGAAAACAAACCAGCCACCTAATACTAAACAATGTATGTAATTTAATTTTTCCAACCAAAGGGGATGTTTATGACACTAAAAATATCTGCTAGTCTATAAATACCTGTGTTTATAGTTGAACAGAGCAGTGGTTCTCAAACTGCGGTCCATCAGACACTTAGTGATGATACACAGTGTGCTGTAGGTAGTATGATGCCACTGCTACCTTTCTTCTTTCTTTCATCTGCTACATTGCTTTCGTGGAAACTAAATGTACCAAGTTAAATGCATGCCTAAAGATTCTGTGCAATCACCTATTAGAAAGTAGATGGTCAATGTGAATAAATATAGAAATTGTTTTAAAGACAGGCCCTATACTTAAGCACAGTCGACATTAAAGCAAAAGGTATTAAGTTCCTGAAAGGGAAGACACCATACAAAATAGAAGAATATTGTTGACTTTTATAAAAAACTTTCAGTGAGTGTTCTGGAAGTTCTTTGAGCAGATTATAGTGCGAGAAAGGGTCACTTACTTACTTTTATGCATAGTTGGCAACCTTTAATAATACTGAATCTTTGACATTCCTCGCAATAACCCTGTGGGAATTACACCAAATGAAATAAATGGGATGGTGTTGATGATGACCTACAGAAAAAAACCTGAAGATAGGCATTATTTGAGTTAGAAAAATATTGAATGTCATATGTAATGAATGTGTGAAGAAATAAGACTTGCTATGCTTATAAGTACAGTGACACCTGTTTTTTCATGTAGTAAATATGCAGCAAAACCAAAGCAGATGCAGCTATACTAGAAATAGTTGTATGAAAAACCAAAGCCTTTAACAGCTGCTTTATTAAACAATTCTTACATACAGTATATATACTTTCTATATAATTATATTTCTATATATTTTTATATATATTTATATTTATTTCCAAAATGCAGTCAGTATTTAGGAATTTTAAATTAAGCAAACTCTTTGCCTATTTAAATTTATTTTTTAAGAATAATCTCCACCAAAATAAAGCCAAAAGCAGTAAATATTTCCATGGTTTGTTTTTTGAAATAAATCATTACAATAATATTTAAAATGAAAGCATAAAATTTAAAATACAATTAGAATAAATGATTGACTAGGCTGGGTCTTGACCAACACATTTTTTCAATTTCTAGGAACTTCACTTAGAACACCTTGGAATGACGTCCCACATGTAAGAACCTTACTGTAGACTGTAACTTCAATAAAAAATGAATGTTTAGTAAGCTATGTTAAGAAAGGGAGTTGGTTGTTAATAAAGAAAAGAATCCCACACATTTTTAATTCCCTGCGCAGCTTCTTGATGCCTATTGATTGAGCCTTGATGCCTGTTCTGCCTGTGTTGATACCTATGTCCAAACAGCTCATTTCAAACTTTTCATGTGTGTCTTTAAAGAAGAACAACTATGCACATTTTTATTTAAGCAAAATTGTAAATTGTTTAACCTATATGAAGGTAAAACTTGACTTTTCCCGTTACATATATTTTCTCCCATTTCTAGTATATCTGTCCAGTTCCATCAGAATTGCCTTGCCCTAGCTGAATCAAGATAAGTGTGTGCAAGTTATCTATAGAAATTAGTATTAATAATTTTTTTCTGTACAAAAACTGATCATATATGCCTGGGGCTTTTGTGTGTGTGTTTGGGAGTTTGTTTGGCTTTTTTTTCTTCTTTTGTTTTGTTTGTCTTTCAAGTAGCCCACCAGCTTTTGCTAAAGACACAAGGAGAACAGCTGGCTTTGTATTAAATGTAGCTGGCTGGTGGGCAGTTGTAGCATGAAAAAATGTGGCATACCACGTTCTTCTTGCATTGCTGTAGATTTCTTTCAAGCAAATTCTTTGGAGAGGGAGGGGATTAATGTTCGAGGAAGTTTATTCTTTTTTTGTAACTCACTCTTGGGCGAGGAGCAGGGGCATCATTCTATGTGTTAGAGAATGGATTACAGTCTGTACATCTGTAGGACTGGAGAGCTTGGCTTTAGGGCAGAAAGAGATGTAGCTGAATTGAAAACAGATGAAGGTCAAGATGAGGAGTCTGGTGAAGATGTGTGTAGGGCATATTTCCAAAGGCTCTGCTCTCCCACCTCATGTTTGGAAGGGATGAAATGAAGTGACTGACCTCCAGCATCTGGAGTCACTATGGCCAGGAAGATTGCAGTCATAGCAACTACTGAACAGGGTTGGACTTCTAGGTGGAGGTATCTTTGAAAAGGGACAAAGTCTGCAAAACTTTCCCTTGCTAGGTCTGGGATTCCGAGTAAGCTGGTTTTGGAGGAAAAAAGCACACTCTGGCTGTGTGCCAAGGAAATTTTTATGTACAGAGAACGTTTCAGGAATCAGCAGGCAGTTTGCAAGCAGATGAGATGCAGGAGGAGAAGAATCAGATTGATGCTGAAATTATGAAATATGGAAGTGGTTGAGAAAGAGCAGAGAGAAGGGTTAAATAATGAAAGAGATGCTTTGTTTGGGCACATCTCGGGCTTTGGTGTCGTGAGCCAAGAGGAAGCCTAGAACTTACTTGAACAGCAGGGACTAAGGAGAAGGAGGTATTTTAACAGCTGTTAAAGTGTCTACAAATAAGCATCACTGAAGCTGGAGTGGTGGTTAAGATTATAGGTGACTGATGACCTCAGGTTGAATGCTTAGGAAGTAGTAAGGTGATGACCTGGGAGAGAACAGAACAGAGGGCTCAGAGCTGAGCTTTGCAGGAGTCCACAAAGGAAGGATTCTCTGCTTAGAAGAAAATAAATGTTGAGACATGAAAAACGAATGTTTTCCAGATAAAGTAGTAGCAAGAGATTTATGTTACAATATGGCAATGGGTAAGTTGAAGGAATTCGAGAAATGTGTATATATTACAAGATGTGTATACATATGCACATTAGAGGCTTACTTTTAATATATTGCAGCTTGTCAAGTTCATTAATGTCTCATTCTGTACCATATGCACACTTACGGAATCACATCAGGGTAAACCTGATAAGAAAGAGGTACTACCCTGAAAAGTCATGGAGAAATGGTAGCAATTTTTCACTGCAAGCTAACTTTTTAAAAGCTCAGCTGAAGAAGTAAAAAATAGCTTTATTAATAACATTTCCTATTTGCAGCTGAACAAAGAATTCTAAGTACAGCTTTTCAACAAAATGAAACTGTTTTAATAGTCACGGAGACTCTAGGAACATCAGCGTCAATATGCTATTATTAGTCCATCACTGCTATCATGTGGCCTGTGGGAATATTCGCACCAATTCTGTACACTCTGTTGCTGATTTCTCTGCTGACCAAATGTCAATTAATTGAGTTGCACCAATTTAAAAATCACTGTGATAGAAGGAATAATGAATTCCATCATTTTCATTGAAATGCGCTTTCATTGTGTGAAACTAATTTTTTAATTCAGTGCTAACTCCCTTTGCACGCAGTTCCATTGAAGCAATTGTGTGGGCTTGCCTAGCTTTTACCTCAACAATGGCACAATATGGATACAGACAATTGCTTGTTCTTGATTGCAAAAATTACTTACAGCCACTGTTATATGACAATGTATTTTCTAATTGTAGAGAACCTTAACTGATTCTTTGCTCAGTCCTTTTAACTTGCAGGTTCACATATGGTGGCTCAATTCCAGCATTTATAAATGTTTGCTACGTAAGTGCTTTATTTTTGGTGTTCCAGATTTTTGTTTGAAGGAAAAGCTTCATAATCCAGTCCTATGAGTTACAGCTATTACAGCTTTCTTGGGAGGCTTTAGCAGGTGGGGCTCTATACAAAGGTATTAAAGGCGTACAAACAGGAGAAAAAAAACACATGCAGAGAGTTGAAGACAGAAATTACAAAGCTTTTAACAAGCAGTATAAGGAAGTGTAATAAATGTCCTAAATCTTGAAACAAAAATAAATTCGTCCCTATCTAAAAGTTCTTTCAACTGCAAGATCTTCTGCAGCTCAGTGCTTTGTGCAGAGGTATAGAAGACATAAACGTAAAGGTTTTTCTTGCCTTCCTGGTTTCTAGGGCTGTTAAATATCTGAGAGAAAACTCAGATGAGCACAAAGGATTTCTAGGTGTTAGCATTACAGTAAATAATTACTATTTATAGTAATCATAGTTTAGCAACAGTAATTTCACCAGATGTGTGGCAGTCTGTGTCCCCATTTATTTAAACAATAAAATTTCAGCTGTTTGTATTTCATCTGGAAATCACTTTTAAGATCACGAAGTATATTTCAGCCAAATCAGTGATTAACATTGACACTCCAGTGTCCCTGGAAGAAGGTCTTGTTTTTATTAACACTTTCTCATTCGGCAACGAGAGAGGTGATAGCACCTTCCCGTAGTTCAGCTTTACTTGGTGAAGCAAAATAACTTGCAGATCTTGTGAGAATGGGACCCATAGGATTGGTTGTGGTCCACTTTCTCATTTGTGATTTCCTCTTTTTCATTTTGTTTGAGATTGAATTTGAGAGAGAGCTTTGTTCCGGACAGTAGTTTATGGCAGTGGGCTGAAGAGATGAGATTTCATTGAATCATAGAACTAATACACAAAGAGAAAATATGTGAAAATTGAAATGACAAGGTAGAGTAGCTTGGTTGTTGAGGTAGATAAAATAACTAGGTTCTCAGGGAAATGAGGTGGGGATTTTTTTCCTGAACTAGATTTAGTTTGAACAAGAACAGTTGAGATGGAAAACCTAGACAATATAAAAAGTTGATAAAAAAAAAAAATTCATCCCGCTTTTTCTTCTAACTTTTTGTCGTAGGATCTGTAATGGTGTGATCCCACAGCCCAAAGAAAGCAAACCAGAGTCCGTTTTTTGTCAGTGTAACACAGCTAAAGGAATAATAAATAGATTCGATTAGACTGGATTTCCTTTTCCTTTATTTCCTATGCAACATTGCTGTCAGAGCACCTTGAGATACTGGAATGCACAGAAAAATCGGCAGTACTCAAAGAAATCTGTGTGTTCTGCCAGTTGTTTGTTTTTGGTTTTTTTTTTTTTTAATCTAGAATAATAGTATATTTATTTTTCTTCCTTTTTCCTTTAGAATCACTGGGGCAAGTTGTGACTGATCTAAGACATGTGAAGTACCCCTTTGTGAACAGAAGAATAAAGTCGGCTTGATGCAATTATGCCTCAGCACTGACAGAGATGCCCTGCTTTGAGCTAAAAAAGCCAGGAATGCTTCCAGGGCTGTCCAACTTCCAAATAACTGTCCCCTCGTCTCTCATGTGGCTGGAAGAGAGGGAGTTATTTTGCCTTTGATTAATAAGGGGTTAATTTCAGTAAAGCTTCCTTTAACTCTTCTACAAAGGCTGGGGGAGAACGCGGCAGGCAGTAGCCTTGGTGGCACACAAGGGAGTGCGCTGCGCCCTGGGGAATGTGGAGCTCTGTAGCAAGCGGAACAAGCCTGGGCTGAACCCCCAAGCAGGATGGTGTTTCTGGCATTTTTATATTCCTGCTTTTAGTACCTGAAAAAAACGTCCATTACAGTCAAATCTCATTGACTTTGAATTTACAGCGACTGTAAGAAATTTGTCAGGTTTTGTCAGTTTGCTAAGGTTTTCTGCAGAAATGTGTTTCTTCATATTTATTTGTTTGCTTTTAAATTTCTGTGTTACTTTCACTAGATTCCCGTGCAGTACTGTTTACAATTACCCTGGATAGTTTTTTTTCACTCTACCAAAATTAGCAATATCTCGCACAAAATAACCATGTCCTCATCCTAGCACTTTCAGCTACCAGTTCATTCACCAGTGAAGAATGCTTGACATAATGTGACTGTACCGAGCTCTTACTTCTCTTGCGTAAGCCAACGGTGACATCTTACACTATAGTTTCACTCTTTCATTTTGCTGCTGGATAAAGTCTTATGTTGACAGCTGCCCTAGTTTAGAAGTATCCATGGAGCTATACAAAAGTATGTGATGGGAATGTTTAAAAGCCAGTAATTTAATTTGCTGACTTCTAATTTACCCTACATCTGAGGTTCAGAGCACACCCCAAACTGATCCGAACCATTACTATATTTTTCATATATTACGGTGATGATTGTTGGCCTCACAAGGCTGAATGCTGTGTGCTGCCATAATGAAAAGGTAGCCTTTGCTCTAGGATCTTTAGTGCTTCCTAAAGTATTATAAGGAAAGTTAATATTTCTACTGCAGACCTGACTTTCACAGCCCCTTCCCTTCGTTATTTGCCAAAAATAAATCAAATGGACTTAATTTTCCACTTGTGGAGTTTTCTGGCAAATCTGGGTTAGATTTTGAAAAACAGAGTTTACTCGATCTGCTTGTTTGCCAGGGTGACAATTTGCAAAGGAGAGAGAACCGTTAACTTTTTGAAAGTATTTTAATTTTTCGTTATTGTTGTTTACAATATACCACAGTCATTTTTGGGGGGTAAAATTAATTAGCTTGTCCTCCTTTGAAAGTACCAGTGCCTCTGTTTTGGGAAGGCTGATAGCTGAATGTTTGGAGATGTTAAGTAAATGTATTAGAGGAGGCTAATGCATAAATTTGATGAGCCACACGGTACAGTGAAGACCTACAATGTCCAGTGTAGCCATTGCAGTGTCTATAATAAATTGACCAAACATTGCAAAATAATGGAAAAGTCAGATTATTTATTTGCTGATGACATTTTACCAATCCTGTCCCCCCACACTTCTTGCGGCCACCTGCTGAGGTGGGTTTTTGTTTGATGTTTGTACCTGGCCCAAAGGAACTTGGCTGGAAGTAACTCCTTTGAGTCCTCTGGGGACAGCTGGTTATTTGTTAAACAACTGAGTGGGACTGCCAAGTTCCTTCTTTAAAAACCGTGAAGTTAATTAGTCACCACAGCTAGAGCAAGAGGGTGATGAGGTATATTTAATATGAGTGAGAAGAATGATTCTCATGAGAGATAAGTTGACTAGGGTAGTATTTTCATTAAGTTCACTTTCTCATTCTTATGCAGTACAAACATCATAGATACAAACTTCCCTAAGTCTTCCTGCCCTTAGGAGAGCACTGCTGCAGTTCATGTTGCACTGCGGAGGCTAGAAGTAGCTGCCATGGTACTGTCAGAGACAGAGCAGGTGTGATCACTGGGAGGTAGTGATGAAGGAGCATGACATTCCTGGTAAAGTTACTCTTGGTTTCACCCCAGATAGCAGGTAATAAACTAGAGCAGAATGGTATTTTCAGGCCTCAGCTACCACCACCACCACTTCATATCAACTATTTTTTTTTATGAAGTACCTTCTGTTGTGTTTGACAATCAGACCTTTTGAAAGTAGAATTTTACTCCTTGGTTCAATAACAAGTCTCTCCAATATTTTAACTTAATTTTATATGTGTGTGTGTATATATATACACATAGGTGTATACGTGTAGCTAGACATGTATTTTATGGGGGGGCGTATATATTACATATTTCAGTCGGATTTAGACATTTCAGTAAGATTGAAAATGCAGTGGTCACTGGCCAATAATGGAGGAAGATGCAGCCCTTGCCCACAAAAGATTTGATGAATATTTTCAACTGACCTAAAAAATGAAGTTGTTTTCTACAGTTAGCTTGTCTTTATTCTTATCAAAACTGTGGGGCTTTCCAATGTCAAGACACTTGGTGGGTGGATACTTCTCAGAAGAATAGAGGACTTATCAGTGTTTGCTTAGGATCTATTACATTCTCAGCCATAAAAGTAGCTATGTTGTGTATAGCACTCATAAATCTTCACCTAGTCAAGGCTACTGTCTCTTTCTTCATGCAAGTTTGTGTTTAAAAAAATTAGCATAAACCAATTGCATGAAGTAGCTATAATCTCAAAACACCTAACTTCTTCATTGCTGGTTTTCAAAAGTGATACCATAATTCAGTTTGCACAATTGTCCAAATTACTTACCAGCCCTGCCACAAAAATCTCTTTACCCTTACAGTGAAAGCGTATTGCTTGGGCACATGCTCACCAGAGGGCACTGTTACACATATTCTTACAGATAATTTTCTTTTGATGAAAACATTGTCTGGTCTTGGAAGAAATAGTGTGTTGGTGTTAGATTTTGATGCACACTTTTCTTAGGGGAGCTGTTGCTGATAAAGTAGTTTGAACTGATTTAGTCTCTTTATCTAGATAAAGTACATTTTTCCTATTGAGAAGTGGCCATTGCTTACAAATCTGACATTTCTGTAGAGAGCCCATCTTTATATGTGTGAATTAACTACATTATATCCAACTCCATGTAATTTATAAATTCTTTCTAAAAAGCCCTGAATCTTTAGATTTCCACTGAAACAGTAGCAGAGGTGCAAAGACATTTGTCTTGTTCCTGTTTATTTTTGTTGAAGAGAATGGACAGGTAATATCAAGTAAAATCAGTAGTTCGGCCTTACATAATTATTATGTCTGCTGTTTATTAATTAAAGCATTACTTAGGCAATATGATTACACAAGAGATCTCTGTATCTACACAGTTATACAAATTTGTATTGCTATTAGGTGAATAAAGATAGTTGAGAAAACTAATGGTAAAGTTTATGCTTCAGGCTATATTTTATTGTGGAAATAGGCTAGTTTTGCTAGATCTCTTATGACAAATCTCATTTCAATGTCTTTTCTGCCTGATTATGTGTTTCCTGAATTTTTATTTATATTTTTCATAGCAGAAGGTGTTTCAAGTTCTTTAGCATCTGTTTGGGCTCTTGCATATGTATTTTTACTTCACTTCATTTTAGTATTTCCCAAACCACCTCAAACCACAAAAGTCAAATAGTAAGCACCATATAAAAAATGGACTTTCCACCACAAATGAAGGCAGACATTTTTTTAATGACTAGCTACGTTTCTACTGACTGTGCTCCAGCTTTGTGAACTTTTGATCACAGAGGGGATTTTTTGGTTGTAGGTGAGTCCATTGTCCCTGGTCTGTTTGGCAGTGGCTGCGGAGAGAGAGAGCTGCCATCTAGAGCCCGAGGTGGCTGGGCTGCATTTGGGGTGACCAGCAGCGAGGTGGTTTCCCATGGTGGTATGGGAGCCAACTGCAGGGTGGCAGGAGATGGGGAACCAGCATTCTTCTTGCTCTACCTTAAATGTTTTCTGTCTCATCTATTCAACTTTTCCACATTAGGTTTTTGCACATAGTACTGGTAAAACAGGCATTACTTTTACACTGTTCACAAGTAAGAAGGTATTTGAAGGTATTATTATTTCAACTATCTTGTTACAGAACAATTCATATTTACTAATCTGTCTCATTAGTCTGTGTCTGTTATGTCACCCTGTACTCCTGTATCAAAGGACCAGGATGTCGTGGAAAATGATAAATGCCACCGATTTTTTTTTTTTTTCCAGAAAGGGCTGCAGATGAAATGTGCAGAAGTACAGTGTGAGCTCAGTGCGACCCCCCCCCCCGTTTAAATCTCTAATAAAAAGAATTTTTGCAGTGGGAGTGCGCACTGCATAAGCTTGCAGTTCTTTCAAGGAGTCGCTAGGTATAGGGAAAAGGATTTGTTACTGACACAGGTGTGCCTCAGTGGACCTCTTGGTGTTGTGTACTCCCTGTGTCCTGGTCTCTGGTTGTCCTGTCTTGAGAGAGCAAGAGAATGCCTTAGCTCCTCTCCTGCCAACAAGGCTAGTGAGAGGGAAGCAAAGGGGCTGGTGCCCTTCCAGACCTCATCCCAATACAATAAATAGAAAAGCTGGGGTACATCAGGCTCAGGAGCTTTGAAGTGCTTTCTGGTTGTGATTTTAGACATCGTCACAGTATAGTTAATTTTCCAAAAACCTTTTGGCAAACTTCCTCAAAAAGGCATATAAAGAAACAAAGCTATCATGGCTTAGAATTGAAGGATTTTTCCTGGATTAATGATTGTTTAATAGACAGAAAACAAAGGGCAGGGCTAGGATTAAGTTTAAGATTAGCTTTCATAATGAAAAGAAATTGCTAATGAAGTCACACATAGACTTGTCCAGATTAACAGATATTCCTGGGACTTCTGTTGTTCAATATATTCTTCAGGGCTTCTTGAAAGTGGTTGATTCATGAAGTTGCAAAGTTTATTGTTGCTGCAGACCTACTGCCACAAGGCACATCTAGTGTGCATCCACATCTTAGGTATTGGATGTGGACCTGGTAACCCACTTAAAAAGTTGAAAGAGAGCTTGCAGAGATACCCGTTACACGTCATTTTAGTGTCAGTCAAGATGGCAGCCATCACAGTGATACTGGACAGGTTTTGTAACTATTTCAATAGTTTTGAGTAAGGAGCAGGGTACTAATGAGCACAGACACTAGTTTTCTCCGCAAACTCTGCACTGGCAGTCCTAATGAAACAGATGTGTTAAAACAGTCGAACAACACTGAGTTCATGGGACTTCTAAGCATGTCACTTTCTATTAAGTGTTTTGTAATTTCTGCTGATTTTTCTGCAAGTCCATTTGATTATACTTAGTGCAGCCTTGATGCAGTGCACTTGAATTGCTGTATCAGTGAGATTTGCTAAAATAAGTCACACATGAATTGTAGGCCATTATCTATCATTAACTCATCTAGAATTTCATGGTGAACTAAGTGCTACGTATAATCTGTTTTCTCAGTTGCTACTGGCTATGTTGTCTTAGTACAGCAGAATTTGGCTGATAGTAGTCACATGCAGTTCAGATACATGGAAGGCAATTTTGGGGAAAAATGGGTTTAGTTAATAATTGCAAATATTTAAGATTATTTCAGTTATTTCAATTAATTTAGAGACATTTAAATTAAAATTTATCACGTATTTATTTTGGACTTGTTACCTGCATACAGTGCCCATGAAATTCATATCAATGCAGAAGAAAAAAAACAGAAAAACAAACTTGGGCTGTTTTTTTAGGATATGTTTACTACAGAAAAAGCATTTTCAGGTTATTCAGCTGATGTTTGTACTTTCCAAGACTTTGTTTCATAAAGCAGGTTTCATTTCACCTGGAACTGAGCTCTAAGAATTGCCTGCTAGCATTCATGATTGCCTTAATAATTTACAGTTACTTGCCAACTGATGAACTCAAGACAAAAAAAAGGTCTAGCAAATACAAACTCTTATCATCACACTTCTCTGGGGAATATTTATGGTTGGGGTCAGATTTTCAAAGGGTTTCATGCATCAAAAGGTGCAAGTAGACGTCTAGTGAAATACAGTCTACCTATCCTATGCAGTGTCTCTAAAGTCATCATCTTGTCTGCCAGCAAAAAAGAACAGGGTGATCAAAGCCTTCATAAATAGTCGTGGTTGCTGGTTCTCTTTCCTGTTGACAGTGGTGGTACAGTGAATTCTGTGGCTATGTGTGTGTGTGTAAGAGGGAATCCTCTTCAGTTTGGGGAAGTCACTGTACAAGATACCTGCTCTTATTCAGCCTCTTCTGAATGCCAGCCATCCTGTCTTTCCCTCTTTTACTCTTTCAGCTGAGGATCGTGCTTTTCAGCATGCTGGTTCCCAACAGGATGAGGCCAGTCATGATCAAGAGCCGTGGGTTTTCCCACAGTGCATATTTGCATCTTAAGGTGCCTGAATACTTTTGAAAAATCTCTGCAGCTCCTTTTTATGGGAGCGCTGGGATCTTCTGCGGGTGTGTGGTTTGTGTGTGCTTCTCATTTCGGTTTGTCCACTGATGTTTTGTTCAGAAGATGAGTTGTAAGCAGGTCTAAGATCTCTTTGCCGACCACCTTCAGTGTTTAGAACTGGCGGGGCAGAATGCTCACTATGAAAGGAACATTGGTAGGCTGGTATATCTCACTGTTTCTTCTTGTTTCTGTTTGTTTCATCTCATCATGTCATCTCATAATTTTATTTAATTTCTTGGCGACTAGCTACTGCTTTACACAATGTTATCTGTACCATGTCTTCCAGTAGTTAACGAACTGTTTCAACTAAAATCAATGACAGCCAATAAAGACATTAATACATATTTTTGTGGCATAAAACAATTGCAGAGTTTCCCTTTTATGGTGTAAAACAACTGCAAAATTTCTTTTCTTGGTCCAACTAAAATTCGATTATCTTTTATCAGACTTGCCATCAAGCCATCATCTGAAGATCATCCTCAGACTCATGTGAGCTTCAATTTCTAGATTTACTTCTATTTCTAGACTGAAGCTTGTCTTTTCTAATTCTACTTTTTTCTAAGAGTTTTAGATAGCTTTCCTCACAGGCTTGTTTGAAGGAAGTATCCTGAATGATACACCTTTTTCTAAGACTGAAAAGGATTGTGTCCCTTATCCATTAATACTGTGTAGGAGATAGTGCATGTTGCTATTGTTTCAGATGTAGTGCTGCTTTGTAGTAATTTGCACATTTTGTGTGTGGATTTGGTTACTGGGTGGGATACTTTATGACTACATTCAGTTAAATATTGGAAGTTTATTGTGTCATCGTATTTGTTTAGCTTAATGCAGATATGTTGGAAAATCAAGAGCAGTGCCTTGATAAAGCACCAATCTACTAACACTTCTGGTAGAATTAATACCATTTGCTTTTACGTACTGCGATGAGCAATGGTTTCACTGGTGAACTTGTCAGAGTAAGTGGTAAAAGTCTGTGTTCATTAACATAGGAATATAAAGGCCTAATAAGATAGAAAAGGGTAAGGAACAAGAGGACTGACATGAAAGGGTAACAGAATGAAAAATTCCAGGGACTTGAGTGACTTGTAAGGTGAGACATGATTAATCTCACCCAGAGGTTGCAAGAAAGCTGGTTGATCATTCTGCTTCTCACTGGTCACAAGTTCCCAAAGCAAAAAAAGATTAATCCTGTTGGCTGGCTGCACAGGTGGACTGCACTGTGCTGCAACTCTGGACCTGATATGTTATTTCATAGAGAAGAGGTAAAGAATTGCCAGAAATGGATGTAAATATGAACCTGGGTTCAGTGTAGCATCTAACTATGGTTAGAGCTAGTTAGAACAATTTTTAATTTGCTAAAATTTTAAAGGACATTTTTTTAACTTTGATTAATATTTTTTCATATTTGGATTAACTAACATGTTCTTCATTTTGAGAACCACCTTGCTGCCTCTTTCTTTCATTTTTCACTGCCATTATTTTGTGGGTGCTTTTTCAGAAAATGTGTATATATTAACCAAAATTTTGACTTAGCCTAGTAGTTACCATTCTTGTCACGTCTCTCTGAAGATGTTACTCTAATGACCAAAGAATTACTATGGTGAATTCTGGAAGTTTTCTTCTTAGAAAATCCAGACTTAAATCTGTTACATTTATATAAATGCATATTTTAAACTTTTTAACTTGTCAGCATGTTTCCTGCAAGATAATTGTATTGCATTTAAACATGACTCTATCATAAAATTGTCCCTAAGTCAAAGTGCATAACCTTCTCTTTCTATCTCTCTATATACACAAAAGCACCCTATATATTGTGTGATGAAAATAAAATTGTAGTATAAATCTGTAGACATTAATTTTTCTGTATATTTTGTTAATTTATTTACAGTATCCACATAAATTGGCATTGATTTTCATTCTGGAAACTAAAATTCTAACTATTTATTTGAATATATTTGCTTATCCAAGACTTCTGTGCCAGCTTTTGCTATTAAGATTAGGTAAAGTACATGTTGGCCACATTTTAACTCTAAGTTCTTACAACAGTTTAAACATGTAAGTAAACAAGCCACAGTATATATAGGCAGTGTAATTTTTTTTTAAAAGGTCATCTGTTTAAGTCAGCTACAAATCACTTTTTTTTTTCATTGCCAGTTGTCTCGTTGCCACTATTTATGTTATGAAAGTTTTATTTAAATATATTAAAAATGTTTTCAGGTTTTTTTATTGCTGGATAATTCAGACCCCATTATTGACACTGTTTCCTGATTTATTTTTAGTTTCTTTTTTCAGAAAAGTCTTCTAAATTTAGGGAGGCATAAAGTTGACAAAAAGCTGCAGATGTTTTTTCAACCCTCTTCCAATTGCCTGACACTTTGTCAAGAACGTAGAATTATGTAGCAGAGAGTAAAATATAGATTAAACAAAATTCAGTCATCCTGAAAGGGGCACTGTTTTGTTTTGGTTCTTCCTTTATTTTCTTCTTCTTTTTTTAACTCTATCTGTTCATGTTTTGTTCTCCCCTGCTTTTAAGCGAAATGATGTGATTTATCACAGTGCTTTACTTTGGAACCTAGCTCAATGAAATAATTCAACACACAGCTCTTTTTTATTGTTTTTTTTTAATTTCAGCAAGCCATTTTTTGCACAATAGCATACTGTTTGGCCACTTGAAAATTCAAATGAAAAGGGGATTTTTTTCCTCAGAGTAGCTTTTGATCAACTTTTCTACTTTGAGCATGCTCTTTGAAGAATTTTGCCAAGCTATATGTGTTTTCTATGTATTGCGTGCACTTGCTTGTGCAAACACAACCTGTTGTATGTTTTGCTTACAATATTAATGCAACATATTATGTGTTATCTGGGTTACATAATTTATTTGTTCTGAGCAGTTGCTAGTTTATGGCAGGGCTTCCCATTTGTGCAGCTCATCCCAGTTTGAAAGAGGGCAGGTTCCTAGAGCTCACAGTAGAGGAACAAACCACTGCTGAAATTTGTAGTAAAAGTAATCTCTGACAAAAGGCTAACTGAAAGAGAGAATACCTCCGGAAAAGTCCAGAGAAGATGGAGAGAGCAAGAGAAGAACAAGCAATGCAACAGGTGTATCATATGGCAGGGGAAATGCAGTTTTAACCCTCCAAATTATTTAAAATAAAATTCCAGATCTTTTTTCAGACTAAAAAGGAAGGTATTCAAAGACCAGTCCTGTTCAGATTGTTACAGAAAATGCATAACTGCACTTACAGGCATTTTATAAACATCTGTTACGAAGGTTTTAAAGAAGAAAAAGTAAAATCTGCTGACATTTTAGTACAATGTAATAAGAAATCCAACAGTGGCCTCTTCCAGGTTCAGAAATATTATGAATTTTTGATCCTGAAAAATGGTCCCATGAAAGAATTTCTCTAATTTCAATAGTAGTCTGAAGACATGTTGGCTTCATTTTGTGTGTGTGTATACATATATATATATATAAAAATTATTTTGAAGTTATTTTTATATGTAGGGAATTAATTAAACAAAATGACAAAATCAAAGAGAGGAGATTGACTGAAAAGGAGCAAGTGGGACAGGGAAAGAAGAGAGAGAAAAACGTTGGGAAGGAAAGATTGGAACATACATGACACATGGGTGAGGTGACAGTAAAGTGACTCTGCAGACATTTTACATGGCATGAAGAGGCAACCCGAAAAAAACGGAATAGATTGTTTTTCACAAATAAGAAAAAAAAAACAACCAACCAACCAAGGATCGTCAAAAGGTGAAACTAGAAATATCCAAACTGGTAGTAAGTTACTGTATTTTGGCCGTGACTGTAATTGTGACTGTGACCAATCACTGGGCTGTGATTGGTCCCTAGATTTTTTTGGTAGATCGTTATTGACCATTTTTAAATCAAAATGGGTTCTTCTGAAGGACAACCACATGTTCTTGCTCCCCATTAGGAATAACTGGATCAAATTGCACTTTTTTGTGTTATTCAGACATCAGTGTAAATTATCAGTGTCCCCTTATGGCAATTAATGTTTCTTAAAGCTTCTTAGGAAATAATATAAATGGTGAAGTCAAGACAAAGGAAACTCTACTTAAATACTCAGTGGATAACTATAGCTCTTTAAATTGAAAAGATGTGGTATTTTAAAGGAATGGATTTTAGATCAACATAGAAATGATTGTAAAAATTATCACAATATGCTGTAGTTAGTACAGCTTGAATTTGACTGCTTATCAAGTATTTTGAGGAGAGGAAAGTCTGATTTGCCATCAGATTCACAAGTACATAGTTAGATTTTAAATACATTTCTTACCACTAAGGATATTTCTACACTCTAATAACAACAGCCACCAAGCTCTTTTTGATGTTTTAGCCATTTAATGTACCTAATTTGGACAGTATACTCAAAGGCTAAGGCACACATTAACACATTTTAACACAACCTCAGTGCAGCTATGCAAATTTTGCATTGCAGCTAACTGGCATCCAGCTGCGTCAGACTATGGGCAGCAGCAGTGCAGCCGGTACCCATCTGGTGAGGCAGACCTGATGTCTACTTCTTCCACCATTCTGCCTCCCCTCACTCAACTGTTTCAGTATTGCTGTAAAAGAAAATGGATTTGGGCTGGATTTGCAAAGCTTTTTTTTTTTTTTTTTGCTTCTTCCCATAAAACTAATCTTCCTTTCTGTGAGGTTTTTTGGTGTTTTTTTTTTTTTTTCACGGTTTGTGTGAAGCAGGCTTTAAAACACTGGGCGTAACTCTGAGAGTAATGATAACCAGGGGTTTGAGACAGAGGAGAATTAGTAGCAGCTCTGGGTATCAGTGGGTACGAAGGTCTCCGTCATTAAGGACCATGGCTAAATAAACATGCTAGGATATGATTGCTTTATTGCTCTTTGCTCATTTTATGTCATTTTATTGCCTTGCTAATGGCTATAGGATTAGGTGTGTAAGGGAGTTCTGAAAATGTAGAACTAAAAGAGGTATATAAAAAAGTGTGTGCTTCCTATAGAGATTCCAACTTTTCCTCACCATAGATGATGGAGAGACTAATTTACCTTGCATAGATAAGCAAGGGTAGGGAGAGTGGCACAGAGGGTCTTAAAGAACAGATCCATTTCTAGGCTTCATCCTCACATTAGTACACCAGATGATTTCTATGTGCCTTTATAGTGACCCCCGTGGGAGAGGCTGTGTTATTACAAGGAGCTTTTTTCCTCCACAGTTGGCCAAATGGTATGTTTCTGATCCAGGGTCTATGCATGAAAATATGCAGATAAGAATTAATTTTATATATATTTAACTATTAAATAAAACACTCATTTCTGGTATTGCCAGAATCAATCTGGTATACTGGTGTAGCAGTATCACTTCTGAGGACAGAAAGTACTGATGGGCTAATAATTTTACTGCTTTCTATTTTGCATGCATGGCAGTTTACAAGATCAATAAAGAATGTTGTGCCTCAGCAGACCTACAATTTAGACTGTAAGAATATCTGTTCTTGACTAAAGTCCTGTTGTATCTAAATAAGGGGAGCTAGTTTCATCCCTGCTGTCCAGAAGTGGTTTTCTGTGTTGTCAGTTTCTTCCAAGGGAAAGAACGATCGATGTATGACCCATGAAGTTTCTAGTAAAATAGAAAGCAAAGAAAAGAATGGTGTCTTAGCTGAAGCCAGTGGATTTTTATTTTTTTTAGTAGGAAAACCTAAAAATGGCATGGTGTTATTTGGATCTTAATAGCACAGAGTTACATTTGGGATGCAGAAAAAAATTGTCTTTCAGAATATCGTGGTTTAACCCCAGCCAGCAACTAAGCACCACACAGCTGCTCACTCACTCCCTCCCATCCAGTGGGATGGGGGAGAAAATCGGGAAAAGAAGTAAAACTCGTGGGTTGAGATAAGAACGGTTTAGTAGAACAGAAAAGAATAAACTAATAATGATAATGATAGCACTAATGAGATGACAACAGTAGTAATAAAAGGATTGGAATGTACAAATGATGCGCAGTGCAATTGCTCACCACCTGCAGACCAACACCCAGCTAGTCCTCGAGCAGCGATTCCTCCCCCCACTTCCCAGTTCCTAAACTAGATGGGACGTCCCATGGTATGGAATACACTGTTGGCCAGTTTGGGTCAGGTGCCCTGGCTCTGTCCTGTGCAAACTTCTTGTGCCCCTCCAGCTTTCTCACTGGCTGGGCATAAGAAGCTGAAAAATCCTTGACTTTAGTCTAAACGCTACTGAGCAACAACTGAAAACATCAGTGTTATCAACATTCTTCACATACTGAACTCAAAACACAGCACTGTACCAGCTACTAGGAAGACAGTTAACTCTATCCCAGCTGAAACCAAGACACAGAACTTTATGAGTGGCCAGTGTATATTTTGTTTGTATTTAAAAATTGCTCTTAAATGTACAGACTACACATATACAAAGATTAATAGAATTAATAGGTAGTATTGACATAAATACACATAAACAAAAAAAAAAAGATAGTGACTGCCCAGCTAAAGCTTAGCATTTAAAAGTGCAGTTCACCCAAGAAAAGTCAGCAAGGCTGTGAGAGTTGTAAAGTAGTTCTCAAGGTTAAACCAAAATGTCCCTTCGTTTCCTTCATGCCTTCATCCTTCTTGAAACCCTCTCCACATAGTTAAATTAAACTTATTTTTCTTTCAGGCTTTTCTACTACAAATCCTGTTTTACTATGTAGTTTACCCAGTACCTAACATTACAGTCATCCAAAGAGCAGAGAATCTTTTATTCATACGCTTCTGTGTCAACAGTTCCACAGTCTTAAAAACCGTTTTGTCTCTTATTCCCTATATGTAATCCTTCCAGATAGTATTTCAAGACATTGTATAAATTCTATGCTTTTTTATTCTACATGGAAGAAAATCTGGCATCAACATTGTCTGATGACTTAAGCATTTTCCTGAAGTTTCCTTAATCTTCAGAAATGCCTTTGTACCTTGAGTGAAAGCACTGTATTCTCAACCTTTATAATCCAAATAAGAATTTTCTTTAGGAGCATAGTTGGTTTGCATTGCAGGTAGCTTAGCATTTATTTTACTCTTATTGGCTGCAGGTATTACCTAGAGGTGAGGATGGAAACACAGCCTAGGAAACCAGCCTTCCCTCATCTGTATGTGGAGAACTGAAGCTTCTGTACTCTGTTGTTTTCTTTTTTGAATGTAAGTAAAGTTTTGCTGCATGCTTCACTAACCTCCTTGCTTGCTGGAGACTCTATCATTAGCTGTCCTATTTCAACATGCCACTCTCAGAGAAAATGATGACCATTTGGAGATGCAGCTGTTGGAAGGATCATATGCTCCTGAAAGCCACATAAATACCTATGAAATCAGAGAAATTGGTGGTAGGTTGGTGGAAGGTGTGCACACCCCGAAGATTTTTGCTAAATAATATCATTATGTTGTTCACCCAAGGCTGGGTGTGCTCCTTATCAGGCAATTGCTCCCTCATCATATCTTATTAATTTCTCCAGTTGTCCGGATTTTCCAATATCAGTCTGGGAAAGATGAACAGAAGACCTGTGAACCACTAGTTTCTTCTTTGTTTTTTTAATTGGAATGCTTTAATCAGCTAATTAAGGACTTTGCAACTCCCACATGTATTGATCTTGAAGACCCAGTCCTTGAAAGGTGATGATTTTTTCTACTGATTTCATTAGACTTTGATCAGATATTCTTCAGTTCTGGGTCTTAAATACACAACACTTCAAAAAATATTTTTCCCCTTTCCACTTTATTAAGTGAATTCTACCGTGAACGTTTCCCTCTGTCCCCCAGTGGACTCCATGGTTCTTGTTCCTTCCTACTCAGCAGCAATTCACATGTTTTGAATTCAGTCCCACTTGGTTCATCAGGATGATTTTTTGCACATTTTCCCTGTTTAATTATATAACGCCACTTTTGCTCAATTTGTGCAAACATCCTTTGAACTTGTTACAATTTGATTTTCTGTCAAGCATAGTTCCAAAGAAGAGAAAATGATGGGCAGAGAAAATGATGCTGGTGTATATCTTATTTGCAATTCTAATAACAGCTTTGTGAATTTGAACACATTAGTAAAGAGCACTTCACTCAAGTGCACATTACCACAGAACTTGCTAAACATGCCTAAGAATAATGCTACTCCAGTCTGGGCAAATTAGATGGATAACATCATTTGCAGCAGTTGTTAATTATGTATCAGCTGCAGTCACAGTATAATTCTATTAATTGCTTATCACACTAAGGTTAACTTTCTGTCATTTATATTTGTTTAATTCATAATTAGGATAACACACTTGATATTGTTCACTGACCACTTAAAAGAAAAAATATTCATGATGCAAATGTTCAGCAATGTAAGACTAGAAGAGATGTCCCAAGTCATCAACTTGGCTGATGTCACCAACCCATATAATACCTTTCATAAATTTCTCTCCGTGTCTTAAAACCAGTTAGGTTCCTCACCTCTACTACTTAAGTGGAGGTTTGTTACAGTGCCACAATCCTGCCATGTTTAGAAGCTTTCCACTTGCCCGCCTCAAAGTTATGTCTTTGTTATTATGGCAGCATTGTTTTATTGTCTAAATGATTTTTTTCCCCTATGATGTTTACTGTGCATGATTTATTTGTAGAATAAACTCCCTCTCACTTTTCACTTCCTTGAGAAGGGCAAACCAACTCCTTTTAGTCTCCTTCTGTAAGATCTACATTCTCATGCCCTGAACATGGCTGGCAAGCCATTAGTGCTCCTTAATTCCAGCTGTAATGGCAGCTTTTAACTCCCTCCCTTGTGCAGATGGAAGCACAAATGCCATTCATGTCAAATGAATGACAGATAGCAGGAGATGTAGATGAGTTCTGCTGGCTCTATGAAATGTGTCCAGAAGCACTGGTGGCAGCGACTGGCTGACTTCTTACTCTGAGTGAACAGATACGGCAGTATTTTAATTAAAACTAATTGAGACAGCTGAGTCAATCTTCAAACCAAGTCCATGATGGTAACTTAATTAATGTATACATCTATAAAATAGGGAATGCTGTAGTAATTTAGCCAGGGGAGGCTGAAAAGGTATTTTGATTCTTAGAGCATAAAAATTCAACTGAGAATTGAGAAATTGGAGGACAATTGGGGAACAATCCTGTATTGAGGGAGAATTAAGGGACTGGCTGGAGAGAGCTCTGCTGAGAAGAACCAAGAGGTCTTGGTAGACAGCAGAGACTGAGCCAGCAGTGTGTCCTGGGAACAGAGGTCCAATAGCATCCTGGGCTGTATTAGCAGGATCGAGGGAAGTGATTATTCCCTTTTGCTCAGCATTTGCTAGATGTTATCTAAATTCTGCATCCAGTTTTGCCCCTTCAGCCCCCCCCCCCGCCCCAGCCCTCTTCTTTCGTCCAGGAAAGACATGGATAAACTGGAGGAAGTCCAGTGGAGGGCCACCAAGATGGTCAGGGGCTGGACCACCTGTCCAGTTGAAGAGAAGCTAACAGACCAGAGCTGTTTCTGCCTGGAGAGGAGATGGCTTTGGGGGAGGGGGCCTCAAAGCAGCCTCTGGTACCTCAAGGCGGTTTGTGAGAAGAAGGAGCCAGGCTTTTCACTATGGTGCAGGTGGGAGGACAAGAGACTAAGTTGAAACAGGAGAATTTCAGACCGGATGTAAGGAGAAAAATCCCCCCTCTGAGGACCAGTGGGGACCAGGTCCAGTGGAGGAAGAGGGTGCCCAGAGAGGTTGGGCAGTCTTCATCCTTCAAAGTATTTCAAGATATGGCTGGATAAAGCCCTTAGCAACCTGGTCTGACCAGCATTGAGGAGAAAGTTGAACTTGATGATCTCCTGAGGTCCTTGAAATTAAGGATTAAGAATGTATTCAGGATTCCTCACACCCATAGTGGTATTTCATACAGTTCCTCCTTTTGGACTCATAAAACTGATTATCGGGTGTCATACAAATGCCTAGCCTTTTAGTTCACTTCTGTATCTCTTCTTTCTTCACTGAATTTTATATTCAGATCCCCTTCAGGAAATAACATCAAGACATTAATATTTAGTATTATTATTACTATTATTTTTATTTTTTCTTTTTCTTTTTTCTTTTTCAAAACAATATAGCATAGCAATCTGCTACAATACTACTTTAGTCATTTTAATTCTCTTCTGTCTTGGAAATTAGCAAAGAACCTGGTGTCCTGTTTCACCTCTGAGTCTTCTCTTTGTTCTTCTCTCCTAACAAATGAAAAATATGACTTCATTTATGTAAAATAAAACTCCTTACAACAAAGGCTGTGCCTTCATGTCTTTTTAGGAGTCAATGATTCTGAAGACTTTGGGGTCCCAAAGTAATTATTTCTGCCACACTTCCTAGGAACGGTTGGATTTCAGATTATTTTTTTTCAACTGTTCCTTCCAAGACAACAGTAGACACCAGTGCTGTAGTTTTCCTTCATTTTTTTCCCCAAGAATGCTATGCAGATCAAATAAGACAAGTCACATCAATCTTCGATTAGAAATATTTATCATGTTTCCTATCCCTAGCATTTATTATATCTCAAAAAAAGGCATAGCAGAGAAGTTTCAGTGTTTTAGTTGTACTTACTCAAATGCCCAGGCAAGGCCAAATTTTAGCAAGAAGTTGCATCTTTATTAGATCAAGCAGGATATCTACTTCCAACAGCCAATGTTGATATTCTCTTTGGTGGAGTGATTATGTTTTCGCTACTACAGTGCATCCAACTCTAGACCTTACTTCACCTAGAAAAGAAAATCTTGTTACTCCTATTTTTCCCACTCACCTGCAGATTCTGAAAGTTTTCAAATCACTAATTCGTTGTATCTGTAATAAAACCTTAACATAAATGGTTAGGATACACCCAGTAGTGACCTTTTCATCACCTGTCGAAGTGAAATCATCTTTGCTTCCTTGCACAACACCACTACTGACTCAGCCTTCCTGATGCCTAAACAAATTTGTTTTGCAGTTCTTTGTCATTAGGACATTCTTTTCTACTGTGATTTTGCTTCTTTTTGGAAGTTGAAAGACTAAGTTTTCACAGGATAACTTCCCGTGCCATTCTCACAAATCAACTAGGAGTATTCAAATACTAATGCTGATGTATTTACAGAACTTACTGATCAAAAGTGGACTGTCACCTTAGATGTTTTCTCATGTGTCTAATTAAAGCAATGGTATCTGGCAGATGAATCAGTTTTAGGTGTTGCCAGGGCATTTAATCAGTGAAGAGTCCAGTTCACAGCTGCTTTTTCTCCTTAATCAGATGAAAAGATGTATATCTTTAGTGCATTGTTTTAAAAAATCACCAAAACCTTGGAGTGCAACAACTTTTGTGTGTCTCCTGAGATAAATTTAACAGATTAGTTGTGATTTCTCCTTTTTTCCAATGTAGAGTGTAGCATTGATAAGGCAGCTTAACTTTGAGTGGAAAGCTGTTCCTGCGGCCGTATCTACGCTGTGGGGTAAGCACATCACAGTCCTGGCCCCGGGAGATGCACCTGAATAGTGTCCCAGCAAGGTGGGGACGTGACCTGTGTCCTCTGCATGCCTTGTATTTCTGGTTCCCCAGGCCAGAGGAGGTATCAGCTAGGCTCAGCCTGTGTGCTTGGTCAGCCTTCCAAAGGAAATTACAGAGGTCTATCCTGCGGTCACCGGGATTTTGGGTACACGTTGGCAAACCGGGACTGCAAGCAAGGCCATGCAGGGCAGCTGTCCCACATTTAGGCACAGTAACTTAACATTTGCTTTGTTGCGTTCTGTTATGGGGAACGTTCTTCACCTAGCTTATTTTTGGATTATATTACATATATCTCCATTTTTATCAAACACAGAGATACTTGGGTCTGATTGTGTTAATCCTCACTTGGTATGGTGTCTTGTCATTTATGATTGCATGATTGCCATTCTTGTTAAGTTGCCTGACTCTCTTCCTGAAGCTCAGGCCCTCTGAAACATATCTTAAGTTGGAGCAAACATTCATTATGTGAACTAGGAATATAACAATATTTGAATTTGTTTTAAAATGTGACAAAGGATGTTTTTTTCTGCCATTCATAACCTGTAGCAGGTGGGCTATATGATATACTTCAAGTTTTGAGGAGGTGCTTGGGTGAATAGTGCAGGAGGTGGGTCTCCATACAGGGTCTCCACTTTCAGCTCTCTTCTCAGATTTTGGGGAGTCATTTGCACAGATTCACCTCACCTAACTCTAGGTGTCTGTTGCATTTGTGCGAGCACTTTGATTAGACAGCCTGTAGGAAGAAATAGGTGTTTTGAGGGGCGATTCGGTTCAACGTACTGTTAAAGATAGTTTTGATGAATCTGTTTCGATGTTCCTGTTTCTGATCATTGTATACAAAGGGAGTTAGGTATCTAGTTTGCATGCAGATGACTATTGTAGACACGTGGACTCAAGTGTCATAAACACTGTCTTTAGTTATCCTTTGCCTCAGTTCTCTGTTCATAAAAAGGGGAATATAGTTTGTCCCTCTCTCACAGATACGGAAATAATGTTACTGACTGCAAAGTTCTCAGATAAAGTGTTGGAGCCTACCTACATGAATACATTAAAAACAAGGAATATGGCCACATGAATATTGCTGATGTCCAGAAAACCCACTCAGACGCAGCTGTTATCTATAATATTTAAGGTAGACATGATCATGTAACCTACATTATTGCAGCTGCACATAACTTTTCAGATTGTATCTTGATGATTTACATTGTATTTTTACTCGTAACTTCACCTAGGAGTATTTCTCAAAGTTTCCTCTTACCTGCTCTTAAGATAGAGACTAAGCACAACTTTGTAGGACTGCTTCTCTCATAGTTTCCATGCCAGTGAATTTTTTCCTGCTCAGCTTCATCAGTATTGTGGCTTTATTAATCAGAGACATGTAGCCCACCTTATTTTTCTAATATTTCTCATCAGCTTTTAAAAGGGACTTTTACTGATTTTGAGCTTATTAAAATCACTGTTAAAAAATCTGTTTGGAGCAGATATATCTGTACTTCTTAGAAGTCACAGTAGTTAATGTTTTATTCCTACCTGGGAACACACCTAGCATGTGTTAAAATCAAGAGATAACTGCTGGCCAATTGCAGAGTGGCTCTGTATGTGTACAGCAAAGAATAGACTTAAGCTCGTTCTCCAGAGGATTCTGTTTTATGTGCACTGGGATCTGAATTTACTGCACTTACAATGCAGATGCCTCTGCCCATAAAGATACCAAGTGTCCAGGGCTGACCTGATTCTTAGGACAGCCCCGTTGTTTGAATTTTCAAGGAGGTACTGTTGTCCTTTCATGTTTGCTGAAACCAAGAATGACTTTGTTGTCTTAAGGAAAATAATGTAATAATTTTAATGTGAAATTTCTTGGTTTATGACCTAGTGTAATGGTTTCCTTGGCCCAATTTAGGATTTTTAGAAGCTTTGGATTGTTGGTTTTGATATGCTTTACAAGCTATATTTTCAGCAGAATTCAATTCCATCATATATTATTGTTCTCGGAGGGAAATGTATCCCTTTGAAAATCAGGGTATTTTACATGCATGCCTCCCCAGGAGATGAGCTGTTCTAAAAATCTTCATATTTATTTGATGCATAAAATCGAGTTATTTTGATACTTTAAAAAGCTGATCCAAAATATTGAAACAGAATATATGCCTTTATGCTTTCGTGTTGTTCCTTTATTCAGCTAGTATTTTGAATTTTCTGTCCCTTTGTTGTACTTTCACTTTAAACTCATAGTCTTTAACATGCTCTGAACTTCTCATTAACAGATTTTTGTAACAGTAAAAATGAGAGAAATTGTCAAGCTAAGCATAACCATGCTAGTGTCTTGGAAGAGTTAAGTCAAGTGTGTTGACATAAAGTTCTTTCTACAAGAATGTGATGACTCAGTTTAGACTCTAGTTAAAAATTTTAATTTTAGACAGAGTAACTGAAAATAATGGGACTTGTCTGACTATTCAGTTATTTAATTAGCCTTTTACGTAGGACCAAGAGTTATATAGTCACTAGCATGGGCAGAAGTGTACTGAATTGGTTTTGAAACATTATGTAGAATATATAACTCATTCAGCAGGGGATAGAATATAGAAATTAGAAGACTTGCTGCAGTTAATTCATCACACACAAAAGAAAGATTCCAGGCAAGCTGAAAAAAAACCCAAACAAACCTTGCCTTGATACTGGTTAACCTTTTTTTGAACTCGTTTATTGTGCATGACAAAGGTAAGGGTGTTTATCTGTAAAAAAAACCAACACCAAACTCGTTATATGGTATTTCTCAAGATAAATATGGATAAATTGTAAGTAAAATTTATCTAACTGGCTACATAAAACATTGTTTATGAGCAAGTTTGCATAAAACCTGCCAAGGAGGCTTATTAAGAAATTACTAATCACCTGGGGATGACTGAACAAGAGTGTTTAGTGTTGCTTATCAATATCGTGATGGTTTGGTTTTATCTTATGCCTTAACTCTTTCCTCTTTTCTTCTCATTTCATTCTGCTTTCTAGGACAAGTCTCTGATTAATTTTCCTGTGTGTACCAGAAAATAATAAGTTACCTGATTTAAGGAAATAATTAACAAGTGACTCCAGTCATTTAACTGCAACTGAGCAAATCTCACTACAAAACTCTATGCTACAAAAATCCTTTAAGCCCTCAAAACTCGCAACACTTCATGGCCATTTTTAGTTTTCAAGAATAAAATGAACTAAAGAATATTAAATTAAAATAGCAATATTAAATACTAAAGTCTACTTAATAGTAATTTGCATACCTAACAGTAAACCTTATCCTTTGTTATGTAAAAAGCAAAAGTATCCTATCTTTTATCCTTCCTCCCCATAAAAATGCACAATTTTCTTATAATGCCTGCTAACCCCAGATAGGGTTAGCAAATTTACTGTTAATCTGGACACAAAGCAAGCAGAGGAATGGATTGAAGTGGCAAAATACAGATTTACTACTAACTCATGGAGAGAATCTGCACATGGACAATACAATGTCAAGAATTACTAGGACCCAGTATGTAGGAGGGAGAGCTTCACCCTGCCAGATCCATTTTTGTAGATATACTCAATGATAATTCAGGAGGCAAATCCAGCTGTCACAAAAACACAGAAAATAAATTCCTGTGTGTACATATATACATCTACACATACTTATACACATACGTATGTATACTTAAACCAAGATTTTAAATCTGCATAACATTTGATATCTACATATGTTGCAGTCTACTGTGGACAGCCTCCTGGAACAGCTCGATAAAGGAATATAACTACTCTGTGTCCTCAGTCTTTACCTCCTAACCCCTGTACCTGGCATACTGTGTTCTGACAGAATAGACTAGACTAGACTAGACTAGACTAGAATAGACTATTTCAGTTGGAAAGGTCCTACAATGATCATCTAGTCCAACAGCCTGACCAAGTCAGGGCTGACCAAGTTAAAGCATGTTATTAAGGGCATTGTCCAAATGCCTCTTAAACACTGACAGCCTTGGGGCATCGACCACCTCTCTAGGAAGCCTGTTCCAGTGTTTGACCAACCCTCTTGGTAAAGAAACGCTTCCTAATGTCCAGTCTAAACCTCCTCTGGTACAGCTTTGAACCATTCCCATGCGTCCTGTCATTGCATACCAGGGTGAAGAGATCAGCACCTCCCTTTATCTTCACTTTCCCTCCTCAGGAAGCTGTAGACTCCTCAGGAAGCTGTAGAGAGCAATGAGGTCACCCCTCAGTCTCCTTTCCCACAGACTGTCATCAGGCTTTCACTTCACCATTAGCTATCCCTCTATATCTTCCCTTGGAAATGTGCTTCTTTAACAGACACCATCATGGCCTTGACTCTTCCATCACCCAGACACACTGCTCTCCATCAGCGCAGTTGCACAGCTACTACTTGACATTTCGTGGTGGCCCATATGCAGTGGTCCATGTATCACCTCTTGGCTATGAGATGGTTTTTCCTGGACTATTTCCTACTCTTCAGCAGTGGTATTATTTGGTGAAAGGCTGTCCTATACTAAGTTGAAGACTGAGAAATCTCAGAAGAAAGTTTTTAAGTTATTAGCTGCCTGCATACAGCTCTCCTTGGTTGAAGAAATTCATTGCAACATGAAAATAATAAATAAGTGAAATAATATCAATAGCAAAAATCTTTGTGAACCTGGTAGGTAATCAAGGGCTGGAGAGTGCAGCTGCAGGACCACCATACACAGATATACCACTGTTTTCACTAAACCATTGACAGAAAGTAGCACAGGACATCTGGAAATTGCAGAAGATACTATCTTAATAATTTTGATCTGTGAAGATTGTGGGTGAATGCAATATGAGAATCATCCTCAAAACACATGTCTCTGTTAAAGAGAGCGCACAACTAAGGGTTTGCAAACTGGAATGTATCTTGTACTTTGTGGGATGCTACCCAAGGCGCTCACTGATGTATGTAAGCATGTGTAAGTGATAAATAAAATCAGATAAACTAAATAGCTTTGTTTACCTTGACCTTAAGTAGTGGATGTAACATCTTCCCTTTGCATATGACACCATTATATTCCTGTTGCTATGCTAGTAGCATATCCCCTCAATGATAATATGGTATATAAAGTGAATAAATCATTTATCCTTTTAGAACAAGCTGCAGAGAATGATATTTGGAATAGGGAGGGAGGATCTGAAAGTGGGCTATATCCTCAGCCAGTGTAAATTATCTTCAAAATTATCCTGCAGCAACTATTCTTCAGGCTCAAAATATTTTAGAACTTTCATATTCCTTGGATATTTCCCCTCAAATACAGACAGGGCAAATACTCCAGTGGATGCAAGATTAAAATTGTAAATTAGACTTCATAGAATTTGGAGTATTAAATCTTACTCAGCTTTGAAACTCTGATGTAGACTACTCACTGACAGCTTCATAACTATTTTGGGATTATTTTCAGCTTGAAAAACTTGCTAAATAGGGTCGGTCCATAGTGTTTGACAAGTCAGAAGCCAGGCATGTTCTTTGTTTTCTGTGTTTATTCATATTCATGGCTGCTGAAGTTGTAGTTGGGTGTTCCAAAAGACGGGTACTTTATGAAGCCAGAAGCATAAATATAAAGACAATTCAGACCTCGCAATAATGGTCTGTTCCCTGTTATGCCAAAATGAAAAAAAGAAAAAACAACCCTCATCATAACTTATTAAAGAAAGCTATGTATTTTTGCTGTATGATACAGTGGAGCTCAACATAATGAATCACCAGTTCAAATGAAAGAAGAGGCAGATTCAATATGTGCAAGAATCTCATTTTTATAGAATGCCTGGGGTGGTCTAAGTGTCTAAAAATGTGTGTAATGGAAACAGGCTTAGCCTAGATTTCCCACAAAGATTTGTACTTATGTTTCACCTGGCATGATTTGTTGCAGCTAATCTTACCACCTTGCCTAATAAGTGTGCCGTGAAAACCTGTTATTCAATTCTGGTACTGGCTTTGCTTTTCTAGTGTTTTATTTAACCACTAGATTTGCAGGACAAAGTCAAAGGGCAGATGCAAAATGGAAAGGCACAGAAGCATCTAAGTGCCATAAATTTACTTGGTAAAGCCAATAGTTGATGCTATGTTTGAGAAGTGCATATGAGATGGTGCTTTTGATCATCTTACTGGAAGCAGTTGTTGTGCTGTGCATTTGCTGTCATGATTCACAAATTGTCCTGAAAAATCCTTTAACATTAACCAGCTCAAAGGCAACTTTGTCCTTGTTTGGCTCTGAGCTTTTTACTGGGGAGGAGGGAGGCATGGCAACGTTAAGAGACTGCTGTGATGTTTTAGAATTGTAGAGGACTGTAGCTGTGTTTTCATCATGGTATTTAGGTCTTAAGCACAAAAGGCTATTTATTTTCCAAGAAGTCTATGAATTTTGGTAATACACATTTAGATTTTATCCCTATTTTTTAGATCTGATCCAATCCCAACATTTTTATTTAAAAAATAAAAAGCCAGCGATCTCTATCAAATAAAGTAATACTACAGTGTTTCAAATCTTTTCATGCCAAACAAATCATAGTTTTATATCTTTTAGAATACAAGCAAACATTTCCAGTCATTACTCATGGACCATTTATGAAATACTTGGGGGTGGGTGGCAGCAGAGGTGATGTGACGGTGACTGGCAGTGTTCTCCCTGGCGCTGGGGGTGTGTTACGGGAGAGGGACACTCAGTGTCTGGTATTACATGGTTGTGTGTCTTTCTAAGCCAAAGATGAGATTCCCCACTTGCATGTGGAAATTTGCACACTGCTTCCCGGGTAGAAAGCTTTTGGCAAATAAACTGTCTAGCTTGGAGATCTTTGTCTGAATTTACTGTAGTATGGAGATGTTCTGGCTCAGCTCATATGGTTTCATTAGGGTTGGTTAGTACAGACTCCCTGCGTACCCTGTCTCGTGTAGGGAGGAGAGATATATCAGAATGTGCGTTTTATCAACATACTGGATAAGTATGCCAGCTTCTTGACAAAAATAGGATGCCTTCTGAGTATGTCCACCAGAACTCACTGTATCTGTAAAACAAGAAATACTGTGAAGATTCATTCCTTACTCAGAACACATGCGAAACAAGAAAAAAACCCCTTTAAATTAAGATTTTCTTCTGGGGATGCACATTTTTTACTAAGCTAGAACGATAAAAGGACATATTGCTATTATTAAAGAAAAAAGAAAACTAAAACTGTTTTCAGTAGTGATAGTAGTTTGAGATTTGTTTTTATTTTCAGGAAGACTTTTATGGAAATAACCTTGATTTTATTAGCTTGTGTTCTATTTTATACCACAATCAGAAAGAATAATTGCATCTAATATGGAGAGCTGAAAAATTAACAGAGTTAATAGTCTTAAAGATAAGATAGGAATGCTTTCTGTATGTGATTGTGAGGTCATCAGATTTAAAGAAAAAACCCAACAAAACCACATGAACAAACCCGTTATTGTGTAGCTTTCTCTTTCTTCACAATAACTGCAAAATTTATTTTGAAAAATCATTTCTCACTCAAGTTTACAGTATCACTTATCTCAAAGGAGTGTTTCACAGTTTGACTAATTATACAATTTTAAAACTTCTGCTTACCTAAGGGTAATATTTCTTAGCTGTCGTGGTGGATGACTTGACTTAGAATTTGAAAGAACATCTCATACTACAACCTGCAAGGTCATTCAGAATTTGAAAAACGGTGCAGCTGTCCAATATGAGGAGAAATCTGCTGCGTGGGGGTCTGAATACTAGTGAACATTATAAAGTTTGGACTGATGTAGGACCAAAAGCTGTTCATCATTAGCTTCTTTCCTCAGCTGCTCTAATTGCAGGACTGCATTCGGATCCACCTAAGGCAGAAAGAAAACATATTAATATTTTACAGTAGTCACTTAGTATACATTAATTGTTCATGATCTACTTCATGATGCCAGAAATTCCCCAGAAAGCAGATTTTTATGAATGAAAGATTTGACTGTAAGAAGTTTCCTTAGCAAAACATGAAAAAAATAGTATAAAGAATGTCTTTCCTATAGTGTACATTTTTCCATATTAAAAAATCAATTGAAATGTGTTTTTATATGACAGAAGTATGAAGGGTCAATTCATTCCCTCTCTTTAGTAGTCACTGAGGGGCCTATTTTGGCAGCACTGAAGAAGTTCTGCTAACAGCAGAGGGAATAGCAGGATTTGATCATGTCATACATGATATCTTCCATCTTACATTCATCCCCTTATTTTAAATTTACTCACATGCCAGAATGTTTTCGGGACTGGAGTTTTGAAATAAAACTCAGCTTGTCTTAGATAGGTTTGTGTTTGTGCAAAATACAATTTTGGTATGAAAAAGCCAGAGGTTATTTATAGAAAATCTTACCAAAATGTATGCGCTAAGGAACAAAAGATAGTTCTAGTTAACATGTAAAGCTCTGTATATTATTTTAAGTAGCATAATTAGTGCAATGAATCATTTTTCATGTAACTAGTAACTAGTTTTGTAGCAAATACTGTACAAATACAACAAATTGTTGTAGCAAATACAACAAATTCTGCTACTGAAGAAACTTTTCAAACTGAGCCATCAGGTAGTATAAAATTATTCCATCTTGTGATGAAACCAGTGTGATTTCCTAAACGATTATGGGCTGTCAACAAATAGCTTTTCATCGATCTTAATTTAATATGCTTCTTTAAGAAAAAGAACAAAATATTAGCTATGGTTAAAGACAGTGGACCTTTGTACACTTCCAGTACTGTGAAATGATACTTTCTGAGTAGAATTTCTTCCAAGATTGTAGGCATGAAATTTTCTAACTTTTCAGTCATAAACTTAAATATCTTATAAAATTCCCATATATTATTTGTCTTCTGTAGTGTATAGGAAGTATACAGTGGTTGTTAATAAACATGCTATTTATATGAAGGCAGAACATTATAGATTTGCCCTTTTTTAGGTAGTAAATTTTGCAGTTTTTTGATATCTTATTGAATATAATAATAGATGAGTGGTTTAAAGGAAAAGGAATAGCAGTAAGCTGAAAAGGACAGCCCCTGTGAAGACCTTCCAAAATCTCTGGAGAATTTGCACAAGCAGTAACAGCATCGTAAATGCTCTTCAGTTTGGGGGTAGCTCAGTGACTTACGCAAGAATCCTGTTGTCATAATTATGTCACTGGACTTCACTGCAGTCAGGAGAACTGGCCTGAGACTGCATCTGTGTGTCCACAAGGAGACAGGATAATTTGTGCCTCTCAGGTAACCCTGGGGAATTGGAAATTAGAAGGATGAATTTCGAAAGGCTTTTTTTCTAGGTCTTTTCCTGTAAATTTTCCTTCTTCATTGGTAGCTTGTCTGTTATCAGTTGCTTTCCTTTTATTTTTTTAATCAAAGAGTTGTTTTATGGTGCCATTTTGCAGCTCCTTTTACTGAACAGCAACCGCAGGCACTCCTTCCATTCAAATAAGCATTTAAATGTTGTATATATCGTTACTGGCTCTTGTTAATTAAAAGTAAACCAGGCAGTTTTCCAACATATGTAATCTTTAATGTAACTTTTGTGCAGCAGTGTAAAGGGTAGTTTTCTGTATAGACTTTATTGAAACGTAATAACATTTGAAATTCTGCTATCCAACATTTAAAAGCACCTGATTAGCAAGTGAAATTCAGCTGTCTTGCACAGATTCAAGCAGCTTTACAGGGAGGGGTTTAGGTGGGTTTGTACAGGCCATGTGTACCAACTGATGAGCAGTGGCCCTACCCAGAAATTCTTCTTTTCAGAGAAGGTGAATAATGGTTTTTTCCCTGTGCATCCGGTGCTTGAAAACAACATGCTGCCATCGCATCTTGTATGAAGAAGGGTTAGAGCAGGAAGCAACCCTCTGAGAGCGTGCAAAGTCCACCGCCTAGGGCCATCGCAGCAGCACAGTGTGTGATGGAGGGGATCTACAAACTGGCCTTGCTGCAGAGCTTGTGTTGCTTGAGGCCTCGGTTAAGCTCTTTGCCGCTGTTAAAGAACGCCAACAGTTGTAAAAATGGGAGGTTTGGCAGCTGTCTTTTAAAATATGATGATGGATGTTTTGGGTATGAGGATAGTCTGTAATCATATCACACTTCCTTATTGTTCTGAAGAGAGAGAACAAAACGGCATATGAACGTACAGTCTCCTTACATAGAACAACCAGAGAGCTTTGTTTAGGACTGTTTATACCACACATTGACAACAAAACGGGTAGCAGGGCACAGGAGAGAGGAAACTTCCTGCACGTCCTTGGGTTCACTCAAGAACTGGAACTAGTACAACTCCTGATAAGGTTATTCCGTAAAGCATTCCAAGATTATCAGCAGGGTTGCACTGTATCATAAAAGAAAAAAACCAAACAGGTAGAATATAGCATGCAGAAGCAGTTTTCCAGCTCCTCCCATTGCAGCACGTAAGTGACACAGTTATAGTTAACTTTGGATTATCAACCACTGTGAAACAGAATGGGAAGGTTGTGCATTTGAGCAGCTTTTTCACTGGTTTTGCATTCAATGATGAGGCTCTCGGAACCAATGCTAGACATGGAAATGGCAAACTACAGTGAAGTTTTAGATCCGACGTATACGGCACTGGAGTTCGAAGCTATGCAGATTCTGTATAATGGCAATGGTGAGTTCTGCTCTGTGATGCAAAATCAAGCCAGTTAACAGAAAAAGTGAAGTTTCGTAATGCTACGAAGTTTTAGCTAAATGTCTTATTAATGGAGCATTTGGGGGTTGTTTAGAAACTACAAATCTGCTCTTTTACACTTCATCACTAACTCTAAGTTAATAACATTATAATTCTTTAACATTAAGGAAAATAAAAGAGAGGTTATATGTAATAAAGTAACTGAACTGTACTGTCACCAGTCAGTTAATCAAAGGAAGAAAATGGTGTATTCAGCAGTTGTTTTATTTACTGTAAGACAAATGAATAACTGGTATTGACAGTTTGGACATGAAAGTATATTTTGTATATAACATTCAGAAGGACAGGACAAAATTATCCAGAGGCTTGTGAAAAAAATTAGCTGCTGTTTCTTGATTCTTAGTTTCTAACTGTTGGACTAATATTTTATTTATTTAAATGTTAATCTAGCCTTTCTAGGTATGTGTATATATGAAATGGAGTGATTTTTTTAAAAAAATCATATCGGCTTTATAGACTAATGTTTAGCTGAGAAGAACTATTTGCATTTGGCTAATGTAACATTTTAACTTTAGGTGGAATTTTTAATGCAATAAATTTTGAGAAATTGTATCAATAAGTTATGCTTGAAATAAGAAGCACACCATTTTATTCTGCCATCATTGAGTACTGACCAAAAAAAAAAAGGGAAATCTCAGTCTATTAAAGTGAAAAAAAGTATCATGCAAATTATACTACTCTAAAATGGCTTTCCAAATCTTCTAATATACTTTAAAAATTGTTTTATTGTATCATAAAGTATAATTCATAGCTCTATTGTATTTTTAAAAGGCAGAACAAATATTTAATGATTTTCAGGAAAAATACTTAGCACCTGCATTTCCACATATCCCTGCCATATAGAACCTAAGTTAGTTTTTATTGTTGGGCTTGAAGTTTTATCTGAATTTCTGATGTTACTTTACAGCAAGCTTAGTAAACAGAAAGGTAGATTTGGTTATTGATTTAGGAAGAAAAAACAGACCTTTATGCCCTAAGTGATTTTGAAGATACCAACAATGATTATGTAACTTTTAGATGATTTCTCTGCTTTTTGTTCTAATATGGGTGATTTCATTGGTCATTTGTTTTTTGCTGAATAGCACCCTTTCAGATCTGTTAATGTTACATAAAACAGGAAAACAGATTAGGGAGATTATGCTGTGTTGGTGATAGAGCTAGTTAAATTATTCACTGTGATTAGTTTGATAATTATTAGTTATTAGGTGTAGCCTTTTTCTCTTTAGAGTTTGCTTTGAGTTTAGCCTAAGTACTTTCTTATAGAATTTATAAAAATATTGCCTTGTAGCTACAGTGCTAGTCTGGAACTGAAAGCTGCCTCTTATGAACCTTCCTATGTGTCTTTTCTAGCTGTGTAAATTAATCAGAAACATTCAGAGAAGTTTAACAAGACACATTCAGGCAGATTATGCAGTTCTCTGGAAATCAAAGAATTTTGCAAACTCAGATCAATTTCCCAGACATTTTGTTTCAGAATAATACCAAAGAAAATAATTATATCCTTATATATATACAAAATTTATATTGCTATGAAATATTCCATCATTAAATTTAAATATTGTGGGTTTAATTATTCTACTGTATCACTGTGATGCAAAACTACAAAACTCCAAAAGAAAGTTTTTTTATTTTTCTAGCTGAAGTAATTCTGTAACCCATTTTTAAAAATAATTTTCCAGTCATGACAGACTTAGTTTTAAAATAAAATCTTTACAGAACTGAATTTTTACTCTTAAGATTCCATTTGTATTTAATCAGGTTTTAGTATAATTCCTATGAATTATGTCTCTGTAAAACAGAAAAAAGTATTGCTTCTTCTCACTTTGTCTAAAGAACTCTGTTTAATTTGTAAGCTTTTTGGGACACAATTAAAATTTTAAAATATATTTATGTAATACATTTTGGTTGGATCTAGTAGAATATGAATAAAAATACGTATCAATATTAACAGTTTTACTTTTCAACCTGTCCACTGTTCATGAACTCATGTACTTGACTTTTGAATGCATGTTTGAATAACTAATTAATGTGGCACTCTTTCCTCTCCCTGACTGAACAACTACAAATGTTTAGGGCATATTGCAAACAGCCTTCCTTTCACAAGACCAGAAGCATAACAGAAAAAGCTATTTTGCAATAATTTCTTTGGACATGTCTGTTAAACATTGTGACTCAAAGAAGAATAAATATGTCTGTTTTGATTTCAAGTTAATTTCTTCAGTATTGTTTACCATATTCAGTGACTAATTGTTAACCACATAGCTAATATTCTTTTGTGCAAGTAAAGTCTGCACCAATGTTCCTTTGGAAAATATGTTCAAGGAAATAACACTTAGATAGTCCTCTTAGCACGCATTTTTTTTTCATTAAGTATTGTGCAAAAACTGACTTGTCTTTTTTTTTTTTTTAATGTCACGTATGCAGTTGTATCTTTGTATGATAGGTGCCAGTTATTGCCAGCTCCTATGAGACTGATATAGGAGATCTTTGCCAGCTGACTAGGCAACATTGCTTTGTGCCAAAGTTCCTCTTCATGTTAGTAGGAATGTATATGTAATTATACACTTTAATTTTTAACCCCTTTCAGCTGGAAAGAGTTTAGAATAAAACTATTTGTTGTTGCAAACTTCATAAATTCTGTTAACATCTCTATGACTTTGAAAGTGTTCATCTGAATAAGAAACATGTAATCACATACGCCATGTTATATAAGTAGTAAGTGGCAATTAAAAGAGAAAAAGCCAGAAAAAGCCTCCATTTAAGTACAAATTGTTCAAGGGGTGTTGTTGAAAGTCTTGTCCATAACTACGTATGTTGTTCTTGCCTCTCCTCAGACAGTTCAGGAGAAGCTGTCAACATGAACGCTGCTGACAATGGGGTCAGTAGTCTCTGTGCAATTTGTGGAGACCGAGCGACCGGAAAACATTACGGTGCTTCCAGCTGTGATGGATGCAAGGGATTCTTTAGACGCAGTATACGGAAAAATCACGTCTATACATGCAGGTATTTCAAAAGTTCATCTAGTGGCACTAAATTAATGAATTTAAGCAAAAATTACATTCAGATCTTTTCAGACTTTTCACAACTATGTCAGGGTATTTTCAGCTTTTTCTTAAGGAATTCTAACCAGCATTTTTGATGAGCATGTGGTTCGTGATATATTCTTATGATTGGAAAAAATGTATTTTATTCAAGACTACTTGTTATTACACGTTCCAGATACTACATTCCAGATGTCTGTTGATATTGTTGATATCATTACACTACTCAAGAGCTGTTTCACTCTTTGATTTATGATTACAAAGGTTATCACCTGAAAAAAAAAAAGGCAATATAAAAGGTGTATTTCTTAACTATTTTCTAAAAATTCTTTTCAATTTTTTTTCTTATGAAGGCAGTTTCTGAATAGAAAGTCTAAGATTTATGAGTCTTATTTTAAGGCCTGTACAAGCACATCTGCACATCTTCCCACTTTGGGTGACGCACTGCTCTTTTGAGCGACCATTTTCCCCCCGTCAGTCTGAATGGCCATCTGCTAATTTCCGGATGTCTGGCTGCCCAGGTTATCACACTGCAGGTCTCTGCACCGTGTTTGACAAATTGCTCTGTGCATGCACAAGTATATAAAATGTCAGCTTTAAGCAATGCACAGAATATATGGAAACCTCTGTGATCTTAGACAAATCACTAAAGGAGAAAACTTTTTTGTAAGAATGGCTTGTTACTGGAAATGCTTGCTATGATCGTCCTTGGTTGCTTAATACTCTTATAAGGAAATCTCTCCCTTATAGACATACCACAGTGATATAGCACAGACATACCCATAAGTGGTGTGACACGAATTGATATAAGTGATTTCAAGAAGAGGTCTGCAAAACATAGATCTATTAATCTAACACATGCGCAGCAAAAAGGCAGAAGCAAACAGGGAGAGTGGGGAATGGCTCATACATTCCCCTTAGGCACCCCGATAGATGTGCATGAGAGCTTGGGTAAGCCTTCTTTTAGTGTCACAGTCTGTGTGTTTCCTCATGTCTTTATTTCATTGTGTTGTTAGAAAATTTCCCTCCCATTTCCTGCTTGTCATCTGTAATGGTACAGCATGTAGCTTGTTCATTGCTATCTCCCAGAAGGAGTAAACTTGGCCAGTCAAGGGTATTGGTTGTGCAGCTAAGGGCTGCTCCCTGCCAGTGACAGTTGGCATTTTCCTCGATTGTCCTTTCCTTTCTCTATTTGTAGCTTTTCTTCTTTTTTTCCCCCACTGCCACCTGATGCAGCCAGTTACTGACATACCTCACAAATAAACCGAGGTGTAAATGATGCACATAACACCGGAATTTTCCACACTTGCCCATTCGAATGCATATACGTGTCCGTACACACACATATATTCCTGCAAAACAAGCAGGTGTGAAACACCTCTCAAGACTGATTAATTAAAAAAAAAGTCAAAACAACAGAAGAAACCCGGTGGTCATAGACATTATTCTGACAGGCTAGATTAGCTGGTTTTCTTTTTTGTAATCAGGGTGCTGCTTTATTAATGCTTTATACATTTACCTTTTCTTGTCTCTGATAGATTCAACCGGCAATGTGTTGTTGACAAGGACAAAAGGAACCAATGCAGATATTGTCGTTTAAAAAAGTGTTTTCGAGCAGGAATGAAAAAAGAAGGTAATGGAGTAATTTATTATTTGATATACAGAGAGAAATAATCTGAATTATTTTTAAAATATAATAAAAATGGTAAAAAACTCCAGCAGAATAATTCAGTGGAAAGTCTGCTATAATGCCTTCATGATGGAGAAGTGCTTTTATATTGAGGTGAAATATGCATCATCTAATTTTTAGGTGGGTAAGCAGTTCTAAGACTTGGAGCATTAGCAAATCTGTGGGCTTAAAGTGAATTTGCAACTGTTTAATCCATGAATCCTGGCACCAAAATTCATTGATTTCTAAGTGTTGATCGATATCCTGGAAGAGTTCAAAGTGTGAGATTTTAATTTTAATTTTTACCAAATTTGAGTCATAAAATCTCTATCTGGGACTTTGTTTCTACCCTGTCTAAGTAACGACAGTGACAATTTACTGGTACTTCCCTTAAATTTAAATGTTTGAAGCATTTAAGCCAGAGGAGGGAGTGTGAAGTTGAACAAAATAGTGGCAGGAACAGTAGTGGTAGCTCTCAGTGGAGTGTCCACATTATAAAAAAAATTCTAATCTCATTAGGGCTTAATATGGGAAGATTGTTACTTAGACATCTGACAGACCTGAAGGAACATGGGTGTCACAATGATCCTTCTGTCAAAGCGGAAGGACCAGACAACCACAGGGGCAGAGCGATAGGGAAAGAAAGGCAGTGGGAATATCAGAGGATTTTTGTATCGGGTTATTGGGGCTGTTGCTTCACTGGCAGTTACGATGTAGAGGCAAAAGGCATCCTGATGTGGTTCAAATAAGCACTCAGAAATGGTTCATCACAAACTTTGCTGCCTGTTTTGTTTGGAGCATGGTGTATCTGCCTGAAGGCCAGTCTGCAATATGATGTGTGCAGTTCTCCTGTGCTGTAACTTTCCTAAGATAAAGGAAGCTGTTTCTTTATGCTCTTATATATCTATACTATAGTACTGCTTTGCAAGTGATCAGGTTTTGGTATGAGGTATGATTTTCTCCGTGCAGCTGGATGGGGATATTCTAAACAGTGTTACACTGTGTATGTATGAAATCGGTTTGCTAATTCTTGCGGATCTCCTTGAACACAGTTTAGCCTTTTGGAATTTGAGCCATTAAAATCAGTAACATATGGTATATGTATTATCAATCTGATGTGAAGAAAAGGGAAGACCCGTGTGTCCACAGCAGCCCTAAAAGTTTTGCAAAAGGCAGAGCTTCACAGACTTTCAAAACCTGGAATTAAAGAATAGTTTAGCTCAGAAGGGACATCTGGAAGTCATTGAGTCCAGGCCCCCATTTAAAGCAAGGCTAACTTCTAGGTTCAGTCAGGTTGCTTGGGACCCTGTCCAGCCAGGTTTATACAGTCCCTGAGAGGGGAGATTCCACAACCTCTCTCAGCAACTTCTTCCAGTGCTTGACCACCCTCATTGGGAAGAGTTTTTTCCTTATAACTAATTGGAATGTGTCTTACTGCAGTTAGGGTAGTGTCCATTGCCTCTTGGCCTTTCACTGTGCATCTGAGAAGAATCTGGCTCCATTTTCTGTGAACTACAGAAATGAAGACCTCCACCTCCACCTTGGTCATCTCTTTTCCACGTAAACAAAGATGCCTCTCTCTGCTTCACCTTGTGCGTCTTGTGGGTTACATCTCCACAGCCCTCCGCTGGACACTGCCCAGTTTTCCAGCATCTTCCATGCACTGAGGAGCCCCAGATGGACAAATACTTACTTCCCTCAAGATTCTAATGCAACCCAGTGCATGCCTAGCTGACATCACCATGAGGCACGCTGCTGACTCATGTTTATGAAGTGAAGATATATCCTGCAAGGAAGTTTTAACCTAATTTACACCACTGTGCCTCCTCTGATCCCACTACCTATAAAACTTTGATTTTTCATTGTGTCCGAGCCATGTTTATTCAAGGCTTCCCTGTGCTAAAATAATTCAAAACACTGAACTGTACATTTCACTGCTTGTGTGTTGTTATATGCCTCTCTACACCGTCAGGGGATGTCTCATAGCGTAAGTGTAACATAGTCTATATGATAGTTTCTCAGCTTGTTTCTAGCAAATCATTTTCTTTTCTTTAGGGTGAAGGTGAGAAAGGCTTCAGATGGTAAAACCTATACAAGCCCTCTTTGAGCAACTATTCCCCCTTTCTCATAGAGTCCTGTTTAAGGCAATTTTAGCCTGAGCTGACAAAAAGGGTTTAGCAAGACAGACAATCCAGTCTAATAATCCAAAATTATGCATACGCAGGAGAAAATTAAAGCATTTCCCTATGATTCTCAAAGTGGACCACCAGTGACTTTCACTAGCAATTGTCAGAATAGCTTAATATTTTTCTAATACTAATCAGCACTGACCTTATTTTAATTATCTATGTAGCTCTTAAGCTGCTGAGATTCAGTGGGTTTTTCTCCATTCTTTTAAAAAAGGTTATATTTTTTGTTTTCTGTCTACATGAACATTTACCACTTTGTGTTTATCACTGCACAACATTTCTTACTGTGACCTTAATAAAAGGCCCTTCAGTGGGTGTCCTTGGCAAAAAGTTAGTACACCTCTGGAATAAGCTATGTGCATTGTTCAGATAAACCCTGAAAACTATTCAGTGTATAGAATATTTTATTTTTTTTATTGAAGTCTTTGGTACTACTCCTGAATTCTGTAATGCAGATTGTTTCCCACAAAATAGCAAACATATCTTTGGAAATAAAGCTGCTGCTCTTAAAAGATGATGAGATTCCTTGTGCAATATAAAGATTTTGATCAGCACAATTCTTTTTTTTTTTTCTTTTCTCCTTGGCCTAACCTTGGACATGATCTAGATTTTAGAAAAATCTGATTGATAGTTTTATTTTTTCTTCTTCCTTCAATTCCAAAGTAAGCCTTCTTGCTTTGTAAGACTTACATGTGCTGATTAAGGATTCCTTATCCAAAGCCCTTTCAACTGCCTTCTTTTGGACCCCATGAGACAAAACTTACTGGCCTGAAACATTTTTCCTGTTTTTTGTTTGTTTTGTTTTTGTTTTTTTTTTAACTTAGTTAATGTTCTGTAAACTGGCTAGGAGTGCAGTGTCACTGAGAAGGAGCAAAAGATTTAAGTTTCAAAATTATCTTACTAGTGGATTAAGTTCGTGATTCATTCCTGTTCCAGGGTTTCTCACAGGAGAGCAGGAGTAGGGCTTTCAGACTTCCTCTGACAGACATTTTGTCAGTGGTGGTGCTGTACCTCTTGACCTGTTCAACAGTCTGGAGATGTCCATTTCTACCACTATCATAAAGCCTCACTTATTAAATTGGTTAAAATAACAAAACGACAGCATTCAAGTGTTCAAGTTCAAGTTCAAAGGAGGAAAGAGGTTTTACTGTAATAAAGCCAGTCACAAAAATGCTGATAATTCAGTATCTATCTACAAGCAGTTATATATAGTTTTTACAGACAAATAGCATACAGATAAAGACCATAAACATGTATTGTCATCCTTCCTCATTACTCAGAGCTAAAGGCACAGGGTCTTTTTTAAGTGTCATACCTTTTGATTCTTATAGTTATCTAGTAAACTTCTGAAATGATATTGTGTGGCAATGTCTACAAGTCAATAAATGAGATGATTATTGTTTTCCAGCTGTACAAAATGAACGGGACAGGATAAGTACAAGAAGAAACGCTTTTGATGGCTGCAACATTCCCTCTATTAGCACGTTGTCACAAGCTGAGGCACTCTCCCGTCAGGTACTGAGATCTACCACAAATTTATTTGATGGCTTTAAGACTATTTTTTCTAAAGTTAAATACTTTTCAGTTTCTTACTGTATTAAATAGAGTTATTGAGATTACTTTTTTCTACTTCCGAAATGCACCCAGCTTCCTCTTCCCAATGAAAGAACCAGTAATAGAATACATTCTTAAAGCAAAGTCAGTAAAAAAAATTCTACTTTGTCCAGGACAATATGTCCTAGGCACCTTTCTTAATAAAGCTTTATGGTTCTTACTGCTTTTAAATCAGTTGCTGTCTCAGGCAGCTGGTGGCATCTATCTATCCTTGAGGCCGGCTCTCCCATGAAACATTAGGGAAAAAATTGTCCAAAGCCATTACATGCAAAGGGGTGTGGACACTCATTTCCTTACATTCTTTTGAAAATCCCATTTTTAATATCCTTAGACATTATAAATAAGGCAAACAGAAGTGTTCCAACTGCAGAGTCTATTCACATCTCGCTTTTAAATTTTCTTTGTCTCATCTGAACTTCATTTTCTTTTTTTTTTTTTTTTCCCTATCCAATCAATTGCTGAATGGAACAGTCTCCAGTCCTTTTCTGCACCTCAGATAAATCATGGTCATTGATTCTGCATTCTTGCACCTCTTACTAACTTACTTAGAATTTAACTGCCACCTTTATGATTTCATGCTGACTGATTTATACATCCCCAAATGTTTTGTAATCTCATCCTTTATCAGCATCTCTCTTAGGGTGGAACTGTCCGTAAAGAATTGATGCAGGAATTACTGGGTGATAGTCTTTGGCACATATTGCATGTCTGTGCAGACTAGATGAACATAATGGACCTTCCTACCTTTCATACCTATACAGTATGAAAAATATACCTGTTTTTACCTCCTTAGAAATTCTTTGAACTTGCTTATTGTGCTTTTTTTGTGTTACTCCCTTAATCATTTCCAACTGGCATATGCAATTCAGGAATAAGAGCTGTCTTAAACAGAATCACATCCTCAGCCTTTCCTGCCACAAAGTTCTTTTCAGATGATAGGTTCCTGGCCTAAAAAATCACCTTGTGTATACACACAAATGTATTCTACTTATTATTTGGTATGTTGTAGTAGGAGAGAACTGCTCCCACTATGCCAAGCCGATATGAAGATACACTCTTGGCCTCAAAGACCAAGAGGTCACATAAACATGATGGAAAAGTAAAGTCTTAAAAGTCCTTGTTTCTCCCTCAATCGAATGGGTCTGTAAGATGAGTTCAGTCCTGAGGAGATACTTGGAGGAGGTGGCAGTGTCACAAATCATTGGCCAAGTCCTTCAGCTGTGAAATGAGGAAGAAGGTGTCATTCATCCCTTTTAAAATTTTCATACTAAAATAGGGAAAATGAATTATTTTTCCCTGAAGATCCCTTACAGGGGGAAATTGTCCAGGTACAGTTTTTGTCCTGCAGATGCAGGAGAGGCTTTCAGGATTATGTAAAAATGAAAGGGGCATGCTGGACTCTCATAGGAGTAAAGACATGTGTCTCTGATGGTTCTCAGGACAACAGGGATATAGTGCTATATTGTCATGTTTGTCAAGTCATTGATGGGTACAAGTTGCACTGGGAGAGGTTTCATCTCAATATAAGAAAGTGATTTTTTACAGTGAGAACAATCAATCACTGGAACAACCTTCCCAGTGACATGGTGGAGTCCCCATCACTGAAGGTTTTCAAGATGCAATTGGACAGGGTACTAGATAATCTTATCTAGGTTCCCTTTCCCACAAAATGTTGGATGAGATGATCTTTCGAGGTCCCTTTCAACCTGGGCTAGTCTATGATTCTATGAAGTCAGCGACTCCCGTGTTGCACCCCAGAAATGAGAAGCGGTTAAAGCAACAGAGAAATAGAAAGAGGAAAGTTCACAGCTTCCTATCCTTGTGAAGAGATGCAACCCTAGGAGTTCATAATGAACTCCATGGGGGTCATCCCATGAATCCCCAGCAGAAGGTCACCAAGTAATTTCAACACAGAGTCTATAGTTTGTCCAATAAGATGTAATTTATAAAGATGCATAGCTTTGATTAAAAGATATTAAAGGAAGGACAGTATGTTTAGTTCATGAGTCAGTAATTCTAATGGTTAAACGAGCTGTCTGTTCTTTACCTTCTTGAATTAACTTCTAGTTGGTGCATGGTGGTATCTTTTTCTGGTAGATCAGAGTGCCTCCTGCTATCAGAACTTTCTTCTTTCTGTAGGTATTTTCGAATCATGATCAAGACTCCTCTTACTCTTCTGGAAAAAATGAAATATTTTGAATTTCTTTTACTCTCTTTCTGTACTGAAGGTTTTCTAGCCTAAATCATTCCAGAAGCTCTCACCTGAATAATATTCAGTATTTTCAACTTGTTTTCCTAGAAGAAATGCCAGAAATGGACTCATGATTACAGCAGGGATTTCACAAATGCTCTGTCTACAAAGAGACAACAACTCTAACCTTTTTCCTACATGACAGCCTTTGAATTATGTGTCTGAGGATTTTATCACCTGCCTAGATCCTGTATTTCTCTAAGAGCTAATGTTCAGCTGCTTAGCTGCCGTTAATATCTAAGCTGTTTTCAGTGGTTTAGACTACTGAACTACGTAGGAAGCACTGAGCTTTAGCTCAGAAGTGTAACTCCTTTTGACTACCCAGGGGTAATGGGATTTCACTACAGATCCCACTGGGGGATTTAACATGGATCTGGGAATGAAGGGAATCTGGTAGGAGTCAACCTAAATAGCATCCACCATTCTGAAATTTGTAGGTACACAGTATTGGAAAAGCAAACAATGTTTGGGTTTTTTTTGTGGCAGGGGGGAGAGGTGGGGATGATAAACTACAGAATTTCCTGAGTGTGCTTTCTAATAAAATGAAAGGTGAAAGTCAGTTTTATAGGCCTTGTAGAGTGGTGGGGTGTTGTTGTTGTGGGATATTTTTATTTTTATTTTTCTTCTTCTTTTTCTTTTTCTTTTTCTTTTTCTTTTTCTTTTTCTTTTTCTTTTTCTTTTTCTTTTTCTTCTTCTTCTTTTTCTTCTTCTTTTGCTTTTGCTTTTGCTTTTGCTTTTGCTTTTGCTTTTCTGCTTTTTCTTCTTCTTCTTTTTCCTTCTTCTTTTTCCTTCTTCTTTTTTTTTTTTCCCTGATATGATAGCAGCTATAAACTGACATTCTCTTCTCAGGCTTGGTTTTACCTTAAGTTGTCTTTCCTGCCTGGCTTAAGAGCAAGCCTGATTTTGTTCCTTTCCTTGAAAAGTCATTAAGAATTTCAGGATTTGGCTCAGTGATTATGTGAAAGTGCCCCAGCTTCAGGCCCAGAAAGATACTGCTCTCTTCTTATTTCACAGAACACTGTTCACTGCAGGTGGTCTAATGCACACTCATATCCTTTACATTTGCTCTGAAACATCTCAGGCCTCTGCCTATACTGCTGCTTCATCATTACGAACTATTCTGCTCCAGGCGCTAAAAAACCCCCGTTGTACTTTCTAAAGTTAATGATACTTATCTTTTCACTAGAAGAACATGCTACCCCTTTATCTCTTTCTTTCTTTGCCCTTAATGTTACTGCATGCCCCTATGAGCTTTTTTTTTTCTGAAGTGAAGGAAATGTCAACCATTTTAAAGGACTAAAAAAACATCACCTCCCCAAATAATAAGGGCTCTGGTATATTTAAAAGTAGTATTTTGGAATGAGAAAATATTGTATCATGAATAGCATAATTTTTAACATACTCTAATACACACTGGTAATAATGAGAAATAAAATTTTATAATTTATGGGCAGACTAATGGTCCGTATGGTAAAGGAATTTCTCAAGAGTATGCAAGAGTATTGCTGCAATTTTTTGTTAAATTTGTTGTTAACAAGTGAAAACGCAATTATATGAAAGTTAACATTGTTAATTTTTTCTCTCATTATGGCCAGATCTCAGTCTCCAGTCCTGGTGCTAGCACTGACATCAATGTTAAGAAAATTGCTGGTATTAGTGACGTCTGTGAATCTATGAAGCAACAACTTCTGGTCCTGGTAGAATGGGCTAAATATATTCCAGGCTTCTGTGAATTACCACTGGATGACCAGGTATAAGAGGAGACCAAAGAGAGAACTTTAATTACTGTCCTGTTATTTCTGTGATATTTAAATGTTGTGATTAAACACTTACTTTTTTGTCTGATCGAATAGAGCTGGGTGCTAGACCCACCATCTTAAAATTTTTAAAGTTTTGAAATAACACCACCACAAAAAAACCAGAGGAAATTGGTAAGGCTCTAGCATGTTAACAAAAAGAAGCAGCAAACCAGTATGTCTTTCAGTGTTTTGTGCTTTCTGTATTCTTTTGGAAGCAGAGATACCAAGCTGCATGCAAAAATGAAAAAAATCTTGTAAAAAAAGCCATGCTTTTTTCTGACCTTGCAAAGTATTTATTTTATGTTCACCTTTCATTATAATATGGTTTAAGACAGTGTGTTATTTAATTTGAAGCAGGTCTTCTCTACTTGCAAAAAATAAAAACCATTAGAATCTCAAACACATGCCAAACATACTGATATCAATCCATGGCAAATAATCTTTCATATAATACGATGTACTAACACTTTATTGTATATAATGAGTGTGGGGGAAAAAAAAGCATCAAACCTTGAAAATTCTTAAGGGTTTTTATTACAGAGGTCTGATCTATCATCATATCTATAATATATCCTAATATATCACTGGGTTTCAGAGTAAGTTGTGCTGGCACACTCAGAACCAGTGTCTCCGTGTTGTGGTACGCAGTTGTCTCACTGGCCACCTGGGCAGGAGGTTAATTCATGGCTCAGGATCTCTTGATCCCAATCCACCAAAATCTGATTCAGCTTGAAAATGACTCTTTGAAGTGGAATTGTGTAATTCCTCCTTTTTGCCTCTTCAAGCTCTCAGTTTTTAACAAAATCCTGCAAGGAGGGTTAGATCATCCTTGGGTTAGAGATTCAAACTGATCTCATTCCCTCTTTTAGTCTTCCTTAGGAGTATGGAGGTGTTCCAGGTCACAGGAGATCCCCCAAAACAGGAGCTTAATGATGTCTTTGCAGACCCACAGAATATGATATGTGTGCACAAACTCAACATACTGGAATAAGTTAAAAATCTGTTCGTGTGAAAGAAGGACAATTTTAAATGCATTGGTTACACAAGGGCAACAAAAGCAAGCAAAATATTGCTGTTTTTATTGTTAAGATGGCATGAAGGAAAAGAGAAGGGATCAGACCTCATTAAAAAGTTCCTGTCTTTATTTAAAAAAAAATAAAAATATATCAGCTTAGAAAGATAGGCTGAAAACACCCCTGCAGTGCTTGAAGAGTGCATGTTGGGAAATACTCCAGAACCTTAAGTACCTTAAAAGTGTAGTGACGAACGTATTGGGAGTTAAAACAAATGCCCCTTCTGCGTTTGTGATTGCCTCTTTCTAAGGGGCATTGTGCATTTAGTTATATAATAAACCATCTGGTTTTGAACAAATGATTCCTGATCTGGAAATCAGCTTGATTTACAAACCATAGAGCAGGCCAGAGCAGGTAAGTTAACCCTACTGAGAACCTGAAAAGTCTTAAGACACTTAAGTATTCCTAGGTGCTGTGTACCTTTACATCACTCATAAAGTATTGGCTTGGATTCGTAAGGAAAGAATTACTTGCCAAGAGAGGAGTTCCTTGAGAAAATAGAGGCCAGTGCTGAAGTTTCAAGCAGACATTAAAAACAAAGGGAAGTAAACAGGCGACAAAAGAGCAAACTAATGACCACATTTTTAAGTGCCTTACTGTTATGAATCAGGTTTCTTCTTTGTTGACAGTAATGCATATTTTAGCATATCTGGTTTTGTTGGGGAAAAAGCCAACATAAATGTTTAGTTCAAGGTGAGAAAAATGAAACACTGATAGTGGCAAATTTACTGTAACAGTTCATTCCAGCCCACCAGAGTCTTTAGTGTCATCTTAAAATTCCAGAGAAAACTTTGTTAAGGGGATAGGCACTCAGAAATAAATGCAAGTATTGTATTTATTGAGAAGTATTTTGCCGAGCCGTATGTTTAAAATCTAGACCAAATGCTAGAAGTGACAGAGGATGACGATTTAATTATAGTGTGCTGTTAGTACAGCATTAAGGTTTTTACATTCACTTTACATTTTACATTAGAATCTTAACAGTTGTAAACATGTACCTATAGCTGAGTACACTCACAGTAATATGCATCCTCATTTCTTTTGCCCTTAGTGGAACTTACTGCTTTATCTTCTAATCAGTTTGCTGTTTTTTTCTTGAGGTTGCCCTGCTAAGAGCACATGCTGGGGAACACCTGTTGCTTGGAGCAGCAAAACGGTCCATGGCATATAAGGACATTTTACTTTTAGGTAAATATTGGGTTTTTTTTAATTAATAATGAAGATGTTATAGTACATTAGCAACCATGTAATCACTTAAGTGGGACAACTGTTCTGGCACAATCAAAGCAATGCATTCTGTGAATGCTAAATAGCTATTAATGATAAAATGTCATGTGCCCTGTTCCAGCAAAAGCAGGTGGACAGTTTCCTGTGAGTTAATATGGCTAAAGGTTTATTGGATACCAGAAACCACAACTTAAGGGAGTTCCTGGCAAAATGTCTCCTTACATTAGCATCCTTTCTGCACCTTTGTCCCATAAAAAAAACAGAACAAAACAACAACAACAAAAAAAACCATAAAAAACCTTTGCTTGAAAGACGAGCAGCCAGCCTGTGGCCCAGGTACTAATTTCAGTCTTCACAAAAACCATTTGTCTGGAGCTTTCTCAGGAGCCCTTCAGATGTAGTCAGAGAAAACCCTACAGGCTCAAAAATTGGATAGCCTGTTCCCTGCAACTCGCTTTCCCAAGAGCCCTCTCACTGCTGCCTTGACAGTCGCCACGTGGCCATCATGTAAACAGCATGCCTGTCGTTCCCTGCCGTGTGCGAGGGGGGTGTGACCGTGGCACGGTGAGGAGCCTTGCCTGCACAAGCACGTTCTTGGTCACTTGAAATGGATCCTTCACTGGGTTATATGAGGAGAGCATGGCTGTTAGGGAAGGGGATGTCGTCGCGTGGTGGAAGCATGTCTTCCCTTCGTTCACACAACAGAGAGGTGCAATGATATGATGAGATGTGTGTCTGCGTGTATAGTGATGCGATGAGGTACTTGTCAGCATTGTTTGACACAGCACTCTGCGAGTCTGAAGTGCACCCTGCCAAAACCAGTCTCATTAAACGTGTGGAGCGCTTGGGCTGTTTTGTGAGAGTGTGTAGGTCTTCTTGCACAGGATTTTGTGTGTGAGGCAAGACTAGGCGGAATATGGATTCAAACTAGTTTCTTCACTGGTGGTGGGGTACAAAGAGGTTTTCCGCTACTTGTTCACCATCCACTTTGGGCCTGCCTTTTCATAGCTCTAAATCAGCTTGAGTTTATTTTTACACATATAATAACATTGAAAGGACCTGAAGGGCTTGTTCTGGAGGTATTACTCTCACCAGCAATCCTTGCAAGTTAAAAACTATACAAATTACTTTCTTAACCTAGTTCTTTATCTAGATATCTAGATTTACTGACAAAATTAACATAAATAAAAAGGAAATATTTGCAGTTTTATTGGGATTAGTGGGTAATAAGGAAACTAATGATAAAACAATAAGCAGAAAATTATAGTCACTATCACCAGCATCAGCATATATACCAAAAGAAGAAACTATTTGAGGCTCCCAGGCTTATTTGTGATACTTGGAGGTTGATATCTGTAAAGCTTATGAGTCATTTTGGCATGGATCTCTTGTGATATAATCATCAGCTTTTCTTTCAAAAACTGCTTGGTGGCTTCTGGAAGCTCTGTGGCTTTCCCAGTGTTCTCACCACTTATGTTAGATGATTTCTGGACAGAAGGTGAATTAAGATACCATGATGGAGACTTCTCCAAAATGGAAATTTAAAATTAAAAAAGCAGGAAAAATTAATTCTTTACTGAAAATTTTATGACGCTTCTAAATTTTATTAGGAGTAACAGAAGCATCTGTTAGAAAAAGAAGCATTCTTCGTGTCTCCTCTGGAAGAAGGCTTCTTTGTTGACAAATCCTGATCATTCAGCTTGAGATGTATTATTTTAATGGGGGAAGAAGAAATTTTAAGATCAATTTACCATTATATTTATCTACTATGTGAAGGTAAAGGCCTACTTGCTCCATACTTGTGCATTCAAATATGGACCTCAGTGCTGTGGACTTATCAATAACTGTACATGTTGGCATATTTACATGCACAGATTATTTACTGGGTGACAGCTATATTTTGCACATATACTTTGTTTGCAAAGAACAGTTTTGTATGACACAAAGGAGAGTTATTACTTTAAAAAAATTAATTTAAGCAAAATGAAATGTGCTTTTGAAAATAGGCTTCATCTAGTAAGTTACATCAAAGTCTTTATGTGAACCCACATATTGGTATTCTTTCTCTCTAAGGCAACAATTACATAATCCATCGCAACAGTACTGAAGTAGAGATCAGCCGAGTGGCAAATCGGATTCTAGATGAATTAGTTCGACCCTTCCAGGAAATTCAAATAGACGACAATGAGTATGCTTGCTTGAAAGCGATTGTGTTTTTTGATCCAGGTACCTTTTTGAAAATATCTCTCAGAATTATTTTACACGTGATTATTTTGAAAGTAATTTTTGTCAATGTAGCATCTGCTCATGTTATCTAGCTGGATGGAAAAAAACAAAATGAAAAAAAGTAAGATGCTCCTCCCAAATCGTAATCTGCCTTGACTTCATGTTTTTGTCATTTTTTAAGATGCAAAAGGCCTGAGTAATCCAATGAAGATTAAGAACATGCGATTCCAAGTCCAAATCAGTTTAGAGGATTATATTAATGACCGTCAGTATGACTCCCGAGGAAGATTTGGAGAACTTCTTCTTTTACTGCCTACACTCCAGAGCATCACTTGGCAAATGATTGAGCAAATACAATTGGTTAAACTATTTGGAATTGTTAAAATTGACAGTTTGCTTCAGGAAATGTTACTGGGAGGTAAGTTAACAACTTGTTAAATTTACCGTGTTGTATTATGTTGAATTTAGCGTACTGCAATGTTGAGGGAATCATGATGTAAGGAAGCACTTTGACCACGGCCTCGCTGGCTGAGCTTTGGGTGGTATGATTGTTAGCTAAAGCCTTCTTGTCTTGGCTGCTCATCTTGTTAACTCAGTCCTACAACCTCAGAACGTGCTGTGTACTTCTCAGTCATTGCTGGTATCTAGACATACAATCCCCTAGTCAGATGCAAGAATCCTTACAAGTATTTAATGAAATCCACTGTTAATGCAGTCAAAACAGTGAAAATAAACACAGTGATTAATATGGTTAAAGTCTGGTTAAATTGTTTAATGAATACCTAGAGGCAATTATTCAAATTGCCAATCAAAATATTTGCTCTGCGGAAATGTAATTATCAAAGTATAAGTCAATGGCAACAACATGCTCTTTTGAATGGATATATGCTTATGCTATTTTTGCAGGTACTTCTAATGATGCCAGTCATCTGCATCACCCAGTGCATCCTCACTTAGCCCAAGATCCATTAACTGGCCAAACTATCCTCATAAGTTCAATGTCTGCTCCTGTACATACAGAACAGATTTGTAAGTAATTGCAAGTTAGCCTTCTGTCATAACTTTTCACTGTTACATTTAAAAATATTAGTTAGAATGATAGCCTGTCAGTGCTTATAGAGTTATTTCATCAGCACTCTTAAATTAAAATAATTGTGCATTAAAAATGTATGTATATAAGCAGTGTTAAGTAAGAGACTTTGACCTGAATTTAATATAATTTTAAAAATTCAGCACCATTCTGATACATCATTTTCACATGCATAATTTTTAATAAACTAAAAATTCTGATAACTAATATATCCTATTTTCCTAGCATGCCAAACGTAACAACTTCCTTTCAGCGCAGTAGTATGTATATGTGTATATAGAGTAGGCCAGTATATAAAAATACATAATTCTTTCTATATTCTTTTTCAGCAACTCCAGAAACTCCGTTACCTTCCCCTCCTCAAGGCTCTGGGCAAGAATACAAAATGTCTACAAATCAGGCTTCAGTCATTGCACAGCAGTCTATTTTGAAACAAAAACCATTGTGATAATGTTTCGGTCTCTGTCTTACTTCTCTGTCCTTCCTTTCTTCCCCCTTTCCCTCCCTCCCTCCTTCCTTCCTTCCTTTCTTCCTTCCTTCCTTCTTTCCTTCCTTCCTTCCTTCCTTCCTTGCTCCCTCCCTCCCTTCCTTCCTTCTTTCCTTCCTTCCTTCCTTCCTTTTTATGCACTAGATAAATTGGTAGGACACTTGCACATTTAAAATCTCAGGATGATAAAGGAAATTATTTCCTCAGCAGCCACTACTGTGGGTGTTTCTTAAAACACCTAACAATTTGGAAGGTAATACTCACTGTTCTGACTGCTGCATACAACTGTAACTGTGGACACTGCAGTCTGACAAATATGTATAGAGGTTGATATTATTTTTAGATCTTGTAACTGCACAGATTCATTTTTTATTTCCTGTTTAGTTGTCGTCTTAGTATTATTGTTTTAGATGTGTATATAATTTTTTCATTGTGACGGAACTGGTTAGTGCTTGTTTAGCTGTGAACTGTAGACATGAAAAAATGGATTAATCACACAAAAGCCAAGATTCCATTAACAGTAAAACAGGAGGCCACCAAACAAAGCACATGCATTAAATAAAAAGGAGAAAATACTTAACGGACAGAAATACCCAACTCATTTTAAAAAATTCTTGCTTTGAAAGAACCGTGTATTTCAAGTAAAATTTCAACAAAAGAGTTGAATCCTCCCTGCTTACCTCTTTATATGAATCAGAGGGTCTGCCGTGGGCAAATATGTTTGAGGACTTTTAAAAATCTGTACACACAGTAATGTCTACATCAGTCAATTGGACAGTGCTGAGGCAAGGGTGCTAGCATTTATATTGCTAAATTGTTAGAACAAGGACTGGTATGCTTTTTGGTCAGGACTAACTAGTACTCTCCCAAACGATTTCTGGGCACACTTTGGGAATTAGGCTTGTCTAGGGACACTTTTCACCAGGTGCTTTGGATATGGCCACCTCTCCTCAGGGGCACAGAGAGTATAAATAGGAACATGGCCAGACCATGCCACTTGACCTCAGGGATGGAGTGTAGACTTTGTACTGTTTGATTTACCAGTGTAAATGTAGCCATTGTATTTATTTGCCTAACTGGCTGATGAATGCATGTTTCAGCAATCACTCTAAACTTCCTCTATATGTAGTAGCTCTGTGTCTGGAGAGGTATGGCTTACTAACTCAAGCGGCAAACATGCCTGAGTTCAGCTCCAGATGTTTCTGGTTTAAGTCATGGTATTTCAAGCTAGAAGACAGCCAGCACACCAAATACTTGTCCTCTGGATTTTTAAGAGTTTTCAGAACCTTGGGATGAATTGATTTACTGTGACAAGCCCCCTTCTCCTCCTCTTCCTCCCCTTCCAGTCTGGAGGGATCCAACATTCACTAAGTTTTGTGTCTGGAGTCTATAATAACCCATCTGAATTTGAGCCCTCTGTGGATTTGCACAAAGGGGACCTTGTGACACATACTCACTTGGGCATATACTCACTCAGTTACAATTTGTGAAAATAATCTATTATGATATATAAAGTGATCTGTTGTTCTTACAATACTGACGTCATAAGAAAATCACCACTTTGCACATTTTATTTATTCCAGACAGCAATGATTTTCCTTTAGTACTTTAAAGTAGACTTTCTTCCCAGAAGTTGTGTAAGAGAAAAACAGAGAGAATAAAATATTGCAGTTTGCTGAACTATTGCAATGAGAAAACATAGTGGAGTCAGAAATTCCGCAAGGCAAGGTGTTGATCATCCTGAACCAGACACCTGCATTAATCACAGCATCCAAAGATGGTGTATTTAAACCTCTGGCTTTTAAAAGTTGCTCAGACAAACTGGTATGATTCTTCAGATACATTTTGCAGGCAGGAAATGTAACACAGTAAATGCTGAGGTGATCTGAACATTCAAAAGGCTTTAATGAGAATACACTTACCACCAGCTAGATGCTGTGTTTCTTTATGTTATTTTAAAGTAGTTGCTTTTGTAAAGTAAGTCTGCATACGGTAGCTCTTTATGTTGACCTTTTGCTTTTTAGAGTGTTTTTTGCTGGCTACTGTTTACTTTTTATCAGTGCATTGCTCTTTTTACAACTCCCTTTTAGTATGAATTTTTATGACAGAATAAAGTACTGAAGTTTTGCCATTAACTTTAGAGGAATCCAGACTGTGCTATTTTTACAAGTTGGCTACCAACACTTTGTGGGGCAACACAAAGTTAAAGCACGCGTGAGAGATACTGAACAGCCCAAAAGTTGACTGATGGGGGTCACTTTTGTGTACTTGTCATAGAAAGAGTGTTGGGCTCAAGCTGGATCTGCATGACTTTACTGGGTCAGATTAATTAAGTCAGTTGCCTAAACATGGCAGTATTGGTCTGCCATTTAACTGGAAATAAAAAGTAGTCCCCAAGTTGACCACCCTTGCCTTATATAAGCGATGTGCATAATAGTTTAATGGGTTTAGTTTTCACATGGTACTTTAGATATCAAGTGTACAATAAAATGTTTTCACACACTGCCAAAAGGTACTGGATGAAAAATATACTTTAGTATTTTATCTGACAAAAAGTTATTATCTATTTTGTATGATATATTACATTTTTGAATAAGAACACTGCTGTAATTTATTGGGAAAAGCTGATTTATTTTATAAACGTAACATTATTTTTGTAAACTTAATTATGAAAAATCAGAAATGATTAGCTTTGTTAAATATTAAATTATAATGAGATATAACTTTATATGTTTGAGCTCTGATACCGAGTTTTTGTGTTGAGCATTTGCAATTGAAATGGTTGCTGGAAATATTTCAAATGGACTGTTTTTCATCAAAGCTCAATAAAGAAAAATGAATGATCCAAATGACACATTTGCCTTTTGGTAATTTTCTTACTATTTACATAAACAATGACAGTGCTTTATATTGCTTATGTTATAAATAAGTATAAAACTAACATGCTTTCATCTCTACAGTATTCACAGCATCACAGAATGGCTGAGGTTGGAAGGAACCTCTGGAGGTCATCTTATGCAAGCCCCCTGCTCAAGCAGGATATTGAAATCATATGAAAGAATATGATGGCAACATTTTAGTTGATTCTACTGTAACATAGCAAAGTATTACATAGCTATGGTTTTCAATTTTTAGTTCTGACTCAGAGGAGAACTGAAGCACATGCTTAATTCCATCTGTGTTTAAAATGAAGCATATGTTCAACAGCCTTTTTTATTTTCTGGACAGGGATAACTTAACAAATCGTTCCCTTTCCTTGCTCTAGTGCATTGTTATTTAGGCTAATTTAGTTGCAACTAAGCAGTTATTTATTTTGTAGATAAAGACTTTGAAAACTTTAGAAAGACTCTTTAAGATATATTTTTTTAGATAACCAGTATGTTCTCAGGCTTGGAAAGTATGTTCAGTCATATGTCTCCTTTGAGTAGATTTTGAATAGAGGTGGGGTTTTTTTTGATTGGGTGGTGGTAGTAACACATTGAACTGGGCTGTTTGCTTTTGCTCATGTGCTTTACTCTGGAGCACAGAGCTGCAGGGCAAAGCTGCCGTGGGAGGAAGAAAAGACTCCACTTGTGAATGCTGGAGATCTTCAGGTCCCTCTGAGGAACTTGTGTCTGTGGCTGGTTGCTCCAGATGAAAAATTTCTCTGCCCTTTACTTGTAAATGCTGACATGGGTGAAAGAAGTTTATGATTTTAGGGAACAGAAGAGATGGTTTTTTCAGCCTACAATGGAGAAAACATGGAAAACCCCCTACATCTTCAACGCCATGAAGTCCTGGCAGACTCTTCTTTAAGGATTTCCATAAATCAACTTTACAAACAGGTCCAGTAGGTGAATCAGGAGTGTATAATTTACAGAGGGAGATGGATGTATTAACTTTCAGTTCTAATCACTGTACAAAATTCCTCCCAACTAAGGAATTTTGAATGTGAGTGAAGGTATTTGCTGAGTTCCAGGAACCTTCTGTGACAGAAAATTTAACATTCTCAGAATATAAGGAAATTTGTTATAGCTCTTGGTTAATATTTGTATACTTGGCAGTTCTGTTTTCACCTCAAGGATGTCTTTCAGTTTGTGACTCACTAAATTTTTTTATGTCTTTCCAACAGACTATTTCCAGTTGTGCACCTCCAATATTTGTGTAACTTATGCTAAAGTACACAGTAAGCAAATATTTAGCTCCACATTTTACAGTAAGTCTTTCATAAGTCTTCTGTATTGGTTCGCAAAAGCCTACATTTTTCATATTGTCCCTGATGTAGACCCATTAGCTTTCTTCTTTCCCATTATTCTCTCTAGGAAAAAACAAGAAATGAAAAAAAAAATTATTTACCCCCAAATTTAAAGTCATTGTGTTAACAATACAATTGCATTTCCCTCTCTTCTGTTGTTTTTGTAATACAAAAAGAAAGAGAACATAGTTGTCATCAAGGCTGGCATCAATCACTTCTTCCTTCTGGTTCCTTATTGTCTTGTGGCAAATCCAAATATTTTCATTAATTGGAAAGTCTACTTGTAAATAAAGAGCCCTCTATGAGGTCAAAATCTAAATTTGATTACAGAGAGGAGTAAAGTTGCTGATCTGCAGGAAATATATTTTAAAAAATTTCTTCTATAAAAATTAAAATGCATGCCTGATTTCTAATCAAAATAACAAATATTTCTATTAAAGGGTAAGAAACTTGAAGACAGAAATGAAATATAATGATTTACACAGTGAAAGAGAACTTCCATTTTCTGTCACAAGATGGAAAGAAGCAAATCATTCTCTTTGAGTACCAGCATATCTAAAGAGCCTCTAAACAGGATGGGCAAAATCTTATCAAGTTGGAGGAGCAAGCGTGTTACGCCTAAAAGTTGTTCTTATGACAATGATCTCTATTCCTTAATGTTGTGGTGGAGCTACGATTGCTACTGACATTATCTGGTAAGTTCATCTGAGTCAAGTGTCAGTCAAAGATACCACATCAACACTAGATTTCCTGGTGGAGCTGAGAGGGTTGTCACCTCTTCACTAACAGTGTCTGATGTGACAGCTGCTCCAGGTCACATCATGGCGGTATAGCCTTGCACCAGCAGAGAGCTCTTAATTACCCAATGATTTTGGGCCTGACATCACTTTTTCCTTTTGCAAGGGCGAATGTCACTGATGTCTAAGATGATGAGATGTGCTTCACTGGGTGAACAGCAGCAAGTGTTTAAGATTTTCCTTTAGCCAGTTTGATCAAGGGGTAGTTTCATCTAAAGCTTAGACACTGTGCTCTGAGATTAGAGTAGAAAGCCTTAAAATCCACACTTTTAAAATTTCTTTGACTTGGATCTGAATAGCGCTGGCTGGTCTCTTTGAGTCTTATTGCAGCAAGAGTTGAACAGTTGAGAACCTCGTGTGTCTGATTAGGCTCAGTGGCTTTGTGGGGTTTGGCCTCCCACGTAACCTTGTCTGCTGGTTTGTTCGTAGGTTGACCAGAGACAGCAGTTGCTGTTTCAATTTTAGAATCCTGAAGGTCTTCAAAGAAATGTAGTGACAAAGATTGCACAGGGAGATGTGTCTCCGGGAGTGAAATTACCTTAAGAAGTTAAAGGAGATAGTGACTGGTTAGAGAAAAATATTTTAATAGAGAATAGAATAATGTGTACTACAGTGTTTCAAGGGAATTTAGTGAAAGGAGGAAGGAAAGAAGACCCGCAAAATTCTGATAACACCATCAATTCCACAAAGAGATTATGAGAACCTCTACAGTGGAGGTATAAGATTAGACAGCTTTGGTCAATATAGTTTGGTTCGTGGTCCAGTATATCACCTGTACATTGCAAACACCAGATTAAGCTGGAACAGCTGATTCATTTACAATTTTTCTTGAGCTGTTCATGAAACATATCCCAGCAGCTTAGCATGCCCTAAGGTGCCCACAGACAGCTTGTTGGCTCTTCACAGGGCTGCTGTGCAGGGAGGCCTGGGCACATTCTGCATCACTGCTCCAAGACCCTTCCTCTAAGTGTTATTTAAACATATTCCTTATCAATGGGCAGTAATGCCATGGGAGTGAAACGGGACCCTTTATGTAGCCCGCGGCAGTGCTTACTGTCACCATTCTTTGTTTATCATCACATCTTGTTGCACGTGGCACAGCTGAACCTGCCAGTTGCATCACCTCCGCTACACGTGCACATGTCCCAACCACTTTTCCTGGAGCAGCTCTGCAAGTTCCCTTATTCTGGGAACACTGCAAGACAGCGAGCACCCAGCCGATGCTACAATGCCAGCAGTCAGAGTCGCCTTGCAAAGTGATCATGGCAGCAGCTGATCCGTTATGCTAAGTCATGTTTATTTCATATTTCTCACAGGCCAACTGAGATGAGAGAAAAGCTCGTTCAAGTTTTTAGTTGTGTACAGAGGCAATGTTTCAATTTGATACAACTTTGGAGAAAAAAAAAAGCACTGGAGCTGGTGATGTTCTCATCTGTCACCTTCACATCAACCACTCAATCTGCAAAGTGCTTGTGTCACCTATTAGAATGGCCCCTATTTCTGTCTTTTTGAAATAAAACAACTAAATAGATTGGGTTACAACTGCTATCTAGCTAAAAGTATGCCAAGTTCATAGAAACACAGTTTTGAGATCATATAAAACTTTCTTTTTTAGTCTATGCATTTTGCTGCTTAAATGAAATGGTGCAGCTTATGTTACATTTTGATCAGCAAGCAGTTTTTGCCCCCCCGTTTTTTTTACCCCCCTCACAATTGAATGAATTTTCATGAATGTGACTGCCCAACAAAGCATCCCGTTTTTCAGATGCCTGCCTTTTGTAATTTAAATAATGCAAGCATATGAACATAGAGATTTTGCATTGAGAGGCAAAAGCAATCTCACCAAAAGAGTTTATTCAATATATTTCCAACATCATCTATTCCAAGATATAATTAAGATTACCATGGCCTAAGACTAATTTGCTGTGGTTTCCAAAAAGTGGAGCAGATAGCAATTGTAATAGAGGACAAGAATTTTCCATATAAAATTTTTCATTGTCATATTAGATTTTTTAATGAGCATTAGTCTTGATCAGAAATGTAATAAAATGGAACAATACTCTAAAATATGCAGACAGATGCATTATAAAATAACAAAGTTTATATATTTAATTTATGTACTGTGAAGTACACTTTTCTTTTGCAACATGAACATTAATATCCATTTTTTATCTCAACAGCAAAATCACAATTTAACTGTAGCATGATCTGTCCTCTATTTTAATGTGGGGGTTTTTTTGCAGGTTGATTAAAATTGCATCATGTGATTAAATATATAGAGGCAGATATTCCACCCCTGTGACATTGTGCCTCTTCAGAGATTGACAGCCTGAGGTGCTGCTCATTAACCAACAAATAATTTGAAAATGAAAATAGGGATGGAGTCCTTCTGGAGGGCAGGAGAGGAATCCACATCTCCCTGATCGTGAGGAAGGCACTGTTGGAGCTTTCAGCTTTTGACTTACAGAAGGAAACACCTGCTTAGGGAGAAATTTGCACTTTGAAGATAGGGGTAATAGTGGGAAAAAAATCCCTTTTAAAAAAAAAAGTGTTGTTAGTCTCAAGGGTACCCAGTTAGAGACGATAGATTCAAGAAGGCTTGATGAGCACAGAAGGGCAGTCAGCCAAGGAACTAACACAGCACTATTGCCTTTTGCACAGCACTGTTGCCTTTTACAATGCCTCAGCTTCTGGAGGTATATGAGTATGTGAAAAGGAATCTTTCTTTTATTATGGTCAGAGCAGGCTTCAAGGTATCATGGTTAACAGACAACCTCCTCAAACAATGAAATTTGCACGGAGAAAAATCAGAAGGAATATTATTTTGATTTGGAAATAATTCAGCTTATTGATTTTTTATAGAAGTCAATCTTTCTGGTATTTTGAGGGCTCTTTTCAGATTTTAATGCTTGGAATTGACCATGTTATGTCAGATGTCATCTTCATGTTCTGCCTGGTGGGGGACAGTGGGGGTGGTGAATGAAGACATTAAAAGGCCAAAAAGAAAGCCAAAGCAGTGAGAACTCTCAGACCCAAAGAATACGCCTCCATCAGCGCACTAAATAGACTCATGGGACCTACTTCAACTAAAGCATGTGAATAGAACTATTTGCTCAAATTACTGTCTTCAACCCTAATAATATCATTTGCTGGTGATAAAGGTTCTTTAGTGTAATAACTATGAATTGCATTGCTCTGTCCTCTCTCTCACCTGAATCTTATCTTTGCCAGAGTAAGAGTCCTTATTTATTTACAGCTTAATTTATATTGAATCCTGTGCCTGAGAATCCTTGAACCCATCAAGCTTACAGCACTTGTGTTGTCACACTGCTAGCCCCGTTTCATGTGAGCTCAGGCTGAGTTTCCTGGGGCAAAAAAAAGCACCTACTAGAATAACTAGAAAGGGCAAGAGAAAACTGCAGCAGATTTAGAAAGATACAGAGCATCCTGTCATTTCTGTTACACACTGCTGTTGAACTCACTACCTACTGTTTGTGACCTCTGAACATGTTAGCGACTGCATGATAGTTCCTCATGTCACAGGGAGACATACGGTGACACAAAGGTCTGTATGCTGCCACTCATTTTCTCTGTGCAATCTACATCTGGATTGTTATGGGGAGTGTTTGGAAGGATGTAAGCAGCACAGTTGTTTCATCCCATTCTTTTGTTTAAAAAGCACAAATGCATGAGTCATCCTTTGCCTCTTTGCACTTTATTTCATTCATAAATACTGATGCTGAAGTATTAATAAAAATGTAACATTTGGACCAGATCTTAGCTGATGCATTTCACTTTCTCTACCACTCACCTTACTAAAATCAGTTTTAAGCAGTGTTCATTTTCTAATACCACTCAATTTTATTGCAAGGTAGTTTAAGATTTTAATCTAAGTTTATGACATGTGACTGTGGGACGGTAATGCAGAATACCAGTATTTCTGTAAACGAGGTATCGTTGCAGTCAGAGTATGTGCTGCAATGCTTTAAAGCTGCTCTTCTCTGAAGTTCTGTAATTTGGGTGCAATGTGTATTACAGGTTAATCCCCAGCACACGCAAACCAATTCACCAATTTAAACCTCATTATTTCCTGTCACTTTGCTTTAAACTACAGCCAGCACAGGAGACAAAGCTGTGCCCATTGTCCACTGTCATTTGCTTTATATATGGAGACACCGAGAGTTATTTGTTGACCTTTGAAGTAGAGTGTCAAGCTCCTTTAATATTCTTTCATTTCAGATGATGAGGAATACAACTGAGAGTGCTCAGTCAGTCCCACGTGACTCATGTCCTCTGTGGTAGTGAGGCTAAGTGGTGCAGATGACCCCTAATGTAAGAAGGGAGCAGCAGAGTGCCTACTCCAGCGTGTCTGTAGGGCTACATCACCCTGTAACTGGAAGGGAGTTACTTTCTGCTTCTTTTCCTGTGGAATAGACAGCTCAGGCTCCACTAAAGCTGCTGCTCCATGGGAACGATTCTTATTCATGAATTAGGCATTTTGCTCTTTTGTATGAAAAATATTACAGCACAATATTATTACAGGATTATTGGAAGAAAAATTTTGCTAAAGAGCATAGCAAGCCTACCTTGGAGTTTGATCAAACTCTGTTGTGTAAGTAAGCAAACTTGAGGAAAGATAGCAGGGGTCTTATCATCTCTGTTCATACAGAAATTAGGAGTATCTGGGTATCCCTCACTAATGTAACCTAGTGTATAGGAGTAAGCAGGCGCCCTCAGGTCATGAGGTAGAGCTCTTCAGCCTGCTAAGACGTTTGAGATACAATCTGAAAAAGCGCTTAGCACTCTGACCCAATCCAACAGAGCACTTAAGCAATGCTTAACTTCAGTCATGGCTGACTTCATTGGAGCTGCTTATCGGTTTAAAGGCAAGTGCACTCTGGCATGCTGTGCTGTGTAGGGACAAGTGACATGCCACTGCATGCCACTCCATGGAACGGAAAATACTGCAGTGCTGCAGCCCAACATACAAATTATTGCTGCTTCAGCCACTGTATTTTAAAAAACACAACCACTTTCAGCAGAATGGATGCTCTCTCCTATCCACAGGAAACAATGTAAGAACACAAGACCAACCTAAGTGTCCTCTATAAATTGCAAAGGCTCCCCCACCTCCTCATCATTTTGAATACAAAATTAATCATAGATGGAAAATTCTTATTATTATCCCTGGACATTGGTGAGAGTATCGAAGGGACCGAGTAGCTCTTTCCACCTGCATGTGAAGTGTTGGTGGAACTGACTGCTCCGCCATCAGCTGGGTAGAAACTTTTGTCCTATCACAAAGCTATGTTTGCAAGTAGAGTTACACTCACATCCTTGCAGCAAGGTCGGTGACTGAATGGGCTATGAGGGATGGTGCTATGTTCTAATACCTTTAGACACAGTCGCTCTCAAAATGAATCTAGTGATGGGAACTTTGCGCTATAGCTAATACATGAATCTAAACTTTGGCACCAAGCTTCAAAGATATTTTGGCACCTAACTACTACTGAAATCAATGGAAGTTGGGTACCTAAATAGTAATTAAGTGCCCATGTATCTCTGAGGATCTGTGCCTTTGATCTCAAAAATTGTCAGTCCAGCTCATTGCAAGCTCCACATTTCCTTTAAAAAATATATGAGGTATGAATTAAGGATAAGATTAATTAATAGTGGCATTAACTCTAGCAAAGCAATGAGACAGATTGCACTGACAGAGAAACTAGAAAGGATAATGGATTTAATGGCATGTGTTCTAATGGAAAAAAAATAACCTACTGTGTGAGACTGTCATATCTGAAAAAAATGTGGCTACCATTTACAGTTCATATAGGGACAAAAAGGTTTATACACTAGCAGTATATAAATCACTGAAAAGAGTAAGCTGAGATCTTTATAGTAGCAGTGATATATTTTCCCTTGTGGAAGCCCTAGCCCAATTTTGTACCTACAGAATCTCTCTCTGGCTCAAGGGGCTGACCTATCTCAAACACACAGTGCTGGGGAGAGATGCATCCTCAGTGGAAACACTCAGTCTCTCTGAGCAACCACCCACTGAGGAACAAGGATGAAACCTTGTCTTCATTTACCACTGGATAGCACAGGGAACTCACCATTTAGCCTACTAGCTTCCCTGGTTATTGTTTAAAGTATGTCCCCAAGCAGGGTAAGGACAGAGCCCCTAAATCACGAGTGAGAATTTGACCAGTGGGCAGTGAGATGGAAAGTTAAACATTCCTAGTCCAGGTATCTCCCATGCGGAAATTCACATGTGTGCTAACCACTGAGCTAGCAACTAAAAGGCAGAACAGGATGTTGCCTCCTTCTTCATCCTTTTTCTTGACCAGGCTGTGGATCTCCATGAGGAAACTTGATCAAGTTCAAAGCTATTGAGGCTAAGATGCTTCTGGCTGTGTATACAAGTTAAAATTTAGGAGCTTTTTTTTATGGGATCTTGGTGTTAGGCTGAGAACAATTTTGAGGATGGCAGCAGGGACCTCAGCCCTTCTTGGTCCTATGTATATTTAATGATGCAGGATGATACTGCAGCCTCTGAGCCACCTCTGGGCTCTCACTGCCATGCCAACTGTCATACTGCAAGCATTATAGCTGTGTCAGTATGACATTAAGCTTGAAGATATAATGCACTGATATGGCTAAACTGCCTCCAGACCCAAGCTAGCATTTCCAGGTATGTCTGTGCTAACTTGGTATTCTTCACCTATGCTGCATTGTGCAAGGCAAGCATGTATTTCTGTTGGATCCCTTTGTAGACCTACTTTTCAGTGCTTTCTTCAGAGGATTCTTTGCCACTTCTCCAAGTCTGACTTCTTAATTGATCCAGATGATTACATCTACAGATGAAGACATGGTAGAGAAGTAAGTAAATTTAAAAATTAAATGTAATTGAATATAATAACTGTTATAGAAATTTATTGTCAAGCTGATATAGAATACAATACATGATGGCAGCAATAATTTTACCTGGAAATGGTGTGGTGGAATCTGTGAGACTTAAGGGGGGATGTGGTTTCATCCTAAATGCTTAAAAGTAGGAAGTAGGTGCCTAAGGCTGATATCTGCAATTGGTCCCAGCTTGCTGTTAACATCCCAATTGCACGTTCTGCCAGTTCAAAAGTTGTGGGGGGAATAAAAGAGAAAAAAAAAGGAAGCCTTTGCAATGATATTAAAATGAACAGTTTCAGTTTCACGTTCCCATGGCATTCAATTTAAGCAGCTGGATAGCGAAGAAGTGGCTAAGGAACAAAGTGCTGATACATGGGCCAGATCTCCAGGTATGATGGCAAAGTGCAAGGTCCAATTTGGGGAGGGAGGGAGGGAATGCACAGGAAGAGGAACTCTTTCCTAAGCCCTCCCCTTGTCCTGGGGCTGCTGTGTGCAGGGCCAGCCCTCAGGCACAATTTAGAGCAGCCCTGAGGCTACCTCGCTGAGTAGATAGATCCCTCCACAAGTGCAAGATTACTCCCAAAAGCATGTTATTGACTGCTGTGTTCAATTTGGTTTTAAATGATTCATGTACTAATTGAGCTTCTACTACTCACCAGCTGAAATATCATTTGACCTCCATGTTAGGGAACACAGACTTGTTCCAGTGTCCTGACAATCGTCATTGTGTAATTGACCAACGAGTGGCTGCAGAACAAATTCTGCTGATTGAATTCGCTGTGTGAGAATGATCAGGTAGATATAGTGCTGCAGCTGATTGTTTCAAGCAACAAAACTACGAAATGCTTCAGGGCACCAATGCAAATGGGCAGAAAGCAGTACCTAGCACAAACTGGGAACAATACTCCCCAGTGAATTACTTGTTCAAATGCCCTAGCTCATGATAATAATAGAAAAAATAGTGGACAACAGTATATGATCTTTTTCATAATTATTTACTAAAACCCAGAATACTTGAAAGATGAGGTAACAAAGGAACAGGAAGGTGATTTAGAGGGTCTCTGCCAGAATCACTCCAACAAATCTTCAGTTGACTGGTGGGCCTGTGTTTCTAGTGAGTATATACTGACTAAAAGAACCCCTTCTTTCCCTCCATTCTTTTTTTTTTTTTTTCTGTAGTAGTTAAGGCATCTTAAAACACTTCTTTATATTTGGGCACTGAATCTTTACAAGTATTCATCTGTGCCACAAAATGTTTGGCACAGAGCCTTTTCTTTCCAGTACTTATTTACCTTTTTCCAGATGATAGGTTTGTATTGGTGCCCCAAATGGTGATAAAGTGTGGCACAACCAAACTAGCTTTCTATAAAACCTCAGATTGAAGGGAGATGTCTACAGTGGCATCCAGTGAGTGTCCAGAAGAACTAAGGGGACACATGTCAAAGTACCTAGACAGAAGTCCTCAAGGGACTATCTAGAAATGCGTTTCCATAACGGCCTGGCATCTTCCCCTACACTTTCTTCAGAAAGGTCAATTTTTAGCCTTGAAGAAAGGACTGATTGGATACGTGAAGCCCTAGTCAAGAGCTGACTTGAAGCTTCATGAACACTGAGCTATTCTGGACTTAGCTTTGAGGTGTATGGGGAGGTGGGGGTTGTTTATTCCTTTATTTACTATATAAAGTAGAGTTGGGTCAGTTGATATGACTTATATGAGGCAAATTTTTCCATGAAAAAGCTGAAAGAGCAAGTGCTCAGTGGAAGCAGAGCATCATTGTGATTCTGTCACTTGTGGCAATACAAAAGCATCAGGAGAGGGAGTTATCTGGAGCCAATTTGTCTCCAGGGCAGGTACACTGACAAACCAATATCACCTCGGTACCAATAACTGACTTACTCTAATCTCCTAAGCCTTAAAGGCTTGGCCAGCTTCTCTATGCCTGGGAACTATTTTTATTTCCAGCCAGATCTTCAAGGGCTGGTGCAATAGAGCTAGATGTCTGTGATACTGTGTTTGGCCTCATGCATTCTGCCAGTTTCAATGTGAGCTTCCGTGTGAGCCTGTGGGTTTCAATGTGAGACTGAGCTCCAGATCTTGGCCCTCCCTCTCCCAGTGGAAAAGTCCGTCTGACCCTTCAAGGTTCATGGGAGCTGGACATGCCTTGGGGAACAGCATAGGCCACAGATCACTCATGCCTCTTCTAGATGATAGAGATCAGGAGATCATCTGGCCTTAAAAGCCAAAAGACTGCACAACCCTAGTCTATATGTATTGCTCAGAAAGGTGATCAAGGCAAAATAAGGATTATGCAAACTGAAAGACACATTGAGGTCAATCCGCTTAATGCACTGACATGCAGATACTTGAACTATAATGAAGAAAATCTGTTGTTCTTTGTATTAGGTCTTACACAACTGACAAAAAGAAAATATATGTCCTTGTCCTGAATAAACTGTATAAAATGATATTGAGACTTACAGGTATATTAATCTTCAGGCGCAGTGAAGTAAAAAAAACCACCACAGAAATTAAATGCACAATTTTGAACCAGTTCGATGGTCCCTTCATTTTATTATAACCCACATTGCTTTCATAAAAGAAAATCACATCTTGAAGAACTGACTCAGTAGAACACTCACCTAATTGTGTGTTTCAAAAAGATTTAAACCTGGGATTAAGTGATCTGACGAATCAGAGCTTTATATACTAGAGTTCTCCTGAGCATACTAACAAAATACTAGAAAAGGAAAGTAGAAATATATTTGGTCTTCCTTTTTAGTCTATTAAGTAACTTAAAAGTTATAAGGGTGAAGGTAACACACAGTCTTTCTCTCAGTTAGAGACAAAAAAGAGAAATCGGAATGAACAAGTGAATATCAGGACAGTTAAAAGGACAAGTAAGAAACCACTGCTCATGTTAATTGGTGATGTGAAAATGGGAGCAGAGGAGAGGAAGAAAACTGTAATTATTTTCTTTGGAACCTATGGTAGTATAAAGAAAAAAGTTTTCTCTGAGGGAAAAGAGGAACCGCCCATGAGAGCAGGAAATTTTTTCTCTAATCCTATTTGTCTCCCATCTCACCTCCGTGTGATGGCCACTGTTCAACTCCAGGACTCAGCACGCTCTTTAGTCACCTGCCTTTCAGGCCAGCAGCTATGGGGGGTCCCACAGCCTGGGGAGGGCTGTGGCGGTGCAGTGGCCATGGAGTGTCGAACCATGCTGGAGCCCAGCGCACAGCAAAACCCTAGTGTAAGGCATAGTCTTCCCTACTTCAAATTTTGTTTAATATATTCCTAAAAATTTCATGCAATTGCAATAATTAGGGAAGTCCAGGACCGGCAGGATGCATACAGCCCCTGCCTCCAGTCCTACATTATTTTGTCTCTGACTTTGCTCATTAGCTCAGTGTCACCTTTGACAGTCCCTATTTTTTATAGTATCTTTCTGACCAAAGATAAAATGGAGATTTTAAAATTTGCTGCTTTTGATCTTTGACTTGTTCATTAAAAGGCATCAGATGGATATTAGCAACCTAATTTTTTATGTTACAACCCAAATGTTTCATAAGAACTCCACAGGCCAGAGATTTGTATAGAAGATGAATAAGAAATTGAGATGCCGTATTTCTAACACGTAGCCCTCATACACATCAACACACAAAATAACCCACAGTCCAATTCACTTTAGTGGGGCAAAAGCAATCTAAAAGAGAAATAAAAACAACTTCATATTAGTAGAAAAAAATTGAACTCTGATGTATATCGATGTTCAGACCCTTCAGAATTATATGTTTTATAGAAAAGGTTCTGTTGCAACATTTTTAGATATTTATTTATTTTAAATGTGCATATTTGTGACTTTATTTAAATAAAGTATGCATATCATGGTGCATACACATATGAATTATATTTATATATATTTTTATATTACATTGATCAACTGTCATATGCACATAAAGACTGGCACAATGTTTTAGGAATTCTTAGCAGTTTCAACTTCCTAGTTCACTGCTAATTATACAAAGAACATTGAATTATTCCAACTGTTTCAGCAGCTTTAGGAAGAAACTGGTCCCTGCATGGACCAGTATCATTTTACATCTTATGTATACCCAAACTTAGATATCCAGAATAAGATAAATGTGTCTCTTCTTTCTTCCATGGAAACTCCAGCTTACTATACCATCTGATGACACTGTTTTTTTCCCCTCATAATCATAAAAGTTTAGCACATTATAGACTATCACCCTAATTTGCACACTGAACTAGACTCAAATTTGTGAGGATGATCCTAAAGGAACTCAGGAGGTAATAGACAGAAAGCTATTTCTGGCCTACTCATTTTGCAATAAGAGATCTTCCATTTCTGTAGCTCTGTTCATTGCAGACACAGATATAAACAAATGCTCTTGGTATTCAGGAGGGTGTATTAAAATGCAAAAAGTCTTCTACTGCTTATTAGAACTCGCACACTATAAATATAATAGTCACAATATCTGTAAAGATCTAAGTGACCATATTACACTTAACTTGTGCACCAGAATAAAAAATAGATATAAAGTGTATTAAAATGGTAGCCACAAAGCTCACTGAGAATTGCTTTACTGTATCATTGAACTTCATGGCCAGTTTCCACAACTTAGACTTTGGGGAGAAATCTGAACATTTAAGGCACAGAGAGAAAGTGGAATATTTGACATCTCAAGGAAGAAAAAGCTGATACAGAAATAGAATACAAATATAGCAAGATTCAAAAATGGCTTTCAGAAAAAGTGCCACAAAATAAACTTGTAGATTATCAAAATGTAAAATCCCAAACAAAACAAGTTCTTATAGATTTCTATCAGAACTTAATTCCTATAGGTATTCTCAGGGTTGGGGTTTTTTGGGGTTGTTTTTTCCCCTTATCTTCTGAGATACTGAGGTACTGGTACTTCTTGTACCAGTCCTGCCCATCCCAATGAAAGCAGCAGATGCTCAGAAGGTCTGAAAAACAAAAGCCATGTGATTTCAAGAGGGAAACATACATACTTAAGGAAGCAGAATATGCCAATTGATGATTTCATAATAAAATAAAATAGTAATACAATTACATAACACATCACATTCAAACACTGAAATGAATGATGCTTGAACAGTGAATTTACAAAAGTTTATACTTTAGGAAATCAATCTCAGTTCTATGATAAGCCAGTATTTAATATAATAGATGTGGCACAGGTTTACATAGTCAGACAATTACTGCTGATATAAAGCTTGTCCAACATACTTTACAGGATGTTCATTGTCTTGGCAGTTATTGTAGACTTCATGATTCCCAGAATCTTTGATATGCTTTCAGGACCACTATGTGAATGAAGTGTTATCCTCTTAAAGTACCAGCATCTAGTCTAAATGAAGAAGGTTTTAATATAATGTTTCTTCTTCTAGTGTTGGAAATCAGTCCATGAACTATCATCAACTAATTAGTCTTCTGAATAAATAATTTGAAAAATGGTAATATTTTTCCCTGAAAGCGCGGCATGTGCACAAGATCACAATGTCCTGGATATAAGCTACAGGGATTCTCTTTAGACTGTTTCACCACTTACTTCTCAAAACAACCACGTTACACTGCAAGAAGAGTACATGAAACAGCCTTGCAGCTCATCAGTATTACTTCTGGACTAATAAGAAAGGATGAGGTTTTATTTCAATGAGCCTCTAAGGACTGATCAGATGACAACCAAGGAGCCTTAAGGTTATGCAGAGAGCAGTCTGTTACAGTGAGCCAACCTATTGAGAAAAAATTTCTCTGATTCTTGCATGCCCATTTTATATTCTGTTTTACTTTCCCCAATCCTATCATTATGAAGGGAAAAGCAATTTAGGAATGGGAAAGGAAGTATGGAACTTTTCCTTTTTAAGTCTAAAATTTTCTCTGAAACTGGATTCCATTGTTTGTCATCAAACTTCATGACATCAGGCTGCTGCTTTTTATTTGTAATATATATTCATAATCTCTTTGCAGTTCTTCTTCCAAAAATAGTATTCCTAACTCCTAAAATAATCTACCCAACTCTAAAACTCAGGGCCTGCTTTTGATATTCACATTGCAAAGCCACTGATACACAACCGGCCTTATTTGGAATACTTTGGGGCAGGCTCAGTAAAAGAGAAAAACTGAAAGGACGTGTTAACCTTACTTGCACAGGCAGTCAGAGTCACACCGCATTGTGTGGTCAAAATTTTGTGCTCTACTTATGTACGTTAAAAAGACTTCCTAGTGATCTTTGGTACCTTTCACAAAGAGTTGCTGGCTTTATTCTTTTTGTATTATTTAAATAAGAGTAGCAGAAGAAATGTTTTCTGCTGTCCTAGTTCTGGACAACTTTTCTTACAGTTTGTATAAATATACTCATATGCAAGTGTGGTTAGTATTTTTCCATGAATTAATACTTTTACTTGGGCTCTTCTGTATGTAAAATGTGATTAATTTTAAATTAAAGAATGACCCAAACAGCACTTGAGACTAAACTGAAATGTTTTATAAAATATGTATATTGATTTTAACCAAATGCAAGCTTTTTAGATAAAAAGACTCTTTGATCCATTTTCAGTGTACCAAAAACTAACTTTCCTGACTTTGATCATACAAAGACATAGAGAAGATCTTGTCAGAGATGAAATACAGAAGTGAAAAGAGGTGAAAAATGAATGAAGTGACATAACACTGGTTGAGCTTTGTTGTCCTTGCTGTACTATACTAGAACAAGCACTTCTTGCTAATATGATGGAACAGCTCAACAATTTTCAGGCACAAAGACTACTTGAGGGAAAATTCAATAAGTAAGTTAAGAATACCAAACTGTAATCAGGCCTTGGGGAAGAAGCAGTATTGAAACACAACTTTTTTTGACAGTTTTGAGTGTAGCTCTGGTGGTCTGTTTCAAAAACTGTCAAAACGATGATAAGTGGTCTTAGGAGTCTGGTTTGATTCTTAAACCAAATAATCTGGCTGCCTTCTTGGTATTAGTGCCGTTAGCAATTTAAAAAGTCTGCTTTCTGAAAGAGAAGAGAAGTTAAAATAGAAAAATGACTATGCTGAATGTAGAGTAATTACTTTTCACGACATCCTCATCGAAATCAATAGGATTGACTAATTAAGACATCTAAGCTGAAATCAATAGGATCTGACAGCTAACACCTCCCTGTAGCTATAAGCCAGCATCAACAATTTTGCATCTATACTGATGTGAAAATTAGCCAATCCTATTTCTATTCAGTAATTAACATCTTCCCTAATAGCAAAGCCATTCCATGCCTACTATACTCCCCACATTCCAAAATAAAACCTGATGAAACTGATACACCTTCTGCCTTGTAATGCACATTTGCAGTTTGTTATGAAAGAGCTTTGATAGGCCTGATGTTTGGGTTCTCTTTCCTAAGATGCCAGTGGACTCTAACAGGCAATTAAACTGCATGTCATGACCAAAAGCACCAAAGGCAGAGCCAGCAACCCAGAATGGGACCTCCCCACCCCCCAGCCAACACCAGCTTTTTGTTTTATTCTTTCATTATTGATGCTTTAATGGTAAAGCCTATGCGTGGATAGTTTCCTGCCAGTTCTTCCACTGAGGGCTTTCTCTGCCTTCCCACAAGTTTTCAGTCTTCCCTCAGTGAATTTCTGGAGATCTATGCAAAGTCTGTGCTATTTTACTCCTGAACCTATCCTCAGTGCACAGTAGAACAGGTTCATGGGAATCATACCGCCTTCAGGCTTTCTCGAGTTGGAAAGGGGAGAGAGACAAGGAAAGAATCAAAATACAACATGTGCTATCAAACAGACGTGCAGCCTGAGGTTTGTTATTCTGCTAGTTAGATTTTGAGTCTTGGAGTATTTGTTCCTTCTGAATTTCTAGGCAGAAGTAATAGTCAACAATGTTTTCCATCTTTAGTTTGCAGTGAGGCTGTGACTCTTTTTCAAACCATGCTGATGAACATGATAGCCTTCATTAAACCAAGTGCAATCTGTTTGACATTATACATAAATGACCTTGAAGACAGATCAGGAAATTTAAGGAGAGCAGAACACATCAGAAATATCTTCTGAATTATCATGTCGTCCCTAGAATTCACTTCATATCTCTTCATTTCCTGATATTTTTTTTCCTTCCAATTGCTGTTGGGTTTTTGCACAATTTATTTTCCTATTTAATTCATGGCCAAATGAGTATTATTGGTTTTAATATAGCTGTCCATAGCAGACTAGAACCATTTCTTCCAACTGCTAAAGTCACAGTAAACAGCCATTTAAAGACATGTCAAAAGCTCACTGTGGACTATATGTATGTTTTCTCTTTCTCTCAGGTACGGGCACATATATTTGGAGGTAGAGTACAAATTTAAGCATGCCTTAGTGAGGCCTATGTACTTTGATTCATGACTTTCCAAGCTAAAACTCCAAAATTTTTAAGAACCCAAAGTAACAGCATATCCTGTCCCAATTATAAACTAAAACCCAATCCAAGATGTATTAGAAGTCACAATCTCTCATGGCGAATTCTCTCTTCATAATTTCTGAGCCAAAGTACTTCCATAATTTCCTGTCCTCCAAAGGATTTTGCAGATGCCTGGATATCAACAATAAAGAGGTTATATGATTCATGTTGGAGAAGAACTGAAGTCCAGATGCCCTAAGCAAGCAGTAAAACTTAATATTAGACATATTCAAAATTTACTGTAGATACAACTTTCCTTCCAAGAAATTTCTTCGTATCTGCATGCAATATTTGATTTGAGAAGAATTAAGCAGGAGTTTAAATTTGAGCATGTGTAGAATGATTTATCCTGAACTGGGCTGGCAAGAACATCCTTGAGAGCGGGTGTTTTTCTTATTTATATGTCTGCCCCAGCTTTGTTCAAGTCAATGGAGTTTTTCTATTGGATCAGGGCCCGGATCAGGGCCTGCAGCAGCCTGGCTTGGAAGGAGAAGATGGCATGGAGGTTGGAAGTTCTAAACTGCTAAACCTGATTTAATGGCCTCTGAAATGTCCTTCTCTACAAGTACCATCACTAAAACAACAACTTCACTATGTTGTTAGGTAAATTACAGCATTTTATTCAAAACTATGGCTACAAAGGAGACCAAATTACCTAGCAAATGTGAAAAGATGGTACAATACCAAAATTTTGAGGTGGCAGGAGACAAACTGCGTTGTGACCAATGCCATAACATGCTCTCCCTTTTTCCATTTTAGCAAGAGAAGGTCTATCATAGATAGGCAGTGGACTTGTGAGCAATGGGTTCAGTTTCTCCATTTTTTTCCCCTGTGTGTCTTTTGGCAAATGTCTTGGCCCTGGCAATTCTTGGGTTCCTCAAAATAGGCTTTAAATAATTCTTAGGTACCATACTCAGTATCACTGTCCAAGGCCATGTAGAATATGGACAGAGGTGCAGAAGAGCTAATACTTGCCCAGAACAGACACATTGCTTAGAATTAGAGCTAATGAAGCATGCATCTGAAATAGATGTTTCTCAAAAAATATTTTTCACTTGTGCGTCCAACACAAGAGTGAGTAAATGCTAAGATCACTTCCCTTGGGGTGGGGAAAACCGGATTCAGATCCCTGTTCTGCTTTTTTCATGATAGTGAGCTAACACAAGGCCTTCCATGTGATAGATGAAAATTGCTGGATTAAAGAGACAGTCCCACACATGGTACTGACATGGAAGCTGGCAGAGCTATGCTGAAAATTCTTGGTCTAGCTGCAGCAGAGGCAGAACTTGAATGCAGATCTCCTACCTCTGTGTGAGTGCTTTAGACTTCAGTTTACTCTATGCTTTTTGTGTCATTTTCTTTGCAAAAGGGCAAAACAGTTAGATTCATGAATCTCACAGAGGGTTAATGACTGAGGATTCCATTAGGTGATGGCTTAAATTCTTAAATTTTGCAGTACTGCATGTTGTTACTTTTAAGGGCCCAACCCTTTAAGTTTCTCCCTGTCTCTTTTTCCTTCTCCATAAAAATGGGATATTGGTGCTTCTCACATCCTATGAGTGTAATTATAAAACTGCAGGAACAAGGTTAATGGGACCATGTAAATTCTGTGCATTGATATCTAAGAACACAATAGTGCATGAAGATAATGAGCCAGTGATTCACAAAGGCTGAAATGAGAAACCAGTTAAGAAGAAACACCTCTGGGTTATGGAGTCCACTAGGCACTTCTTTTCTAGAGGTTCCAGGTATTCAGTATAAGATGAGCCGTAACAGAGGTACTACAGAAAAGTCATTTCTGTATCTGAAGGAGGAAAGGATTTCTGTAACAACTAAGCCCATAATGTGTGAGTTTTGTAAGGATGAGGCTTTTGCTAATCTCTTCTTCCACTCTGTGATATCAAGAAAGGAGCTTCATACTTTAAATATAGTATAAATACTACAAATAAGGGAAAAAAATATTTTTACATCAGCATTCCCATAAACTATTTTCATCAATTCAGTCAAATAAGAGTTTATAAGCAAAGCATTACATAGATTAAATCACAAGGTGCAGGTGCCCTGGTTTAAGCCTGCAGAGCTCTGTGATACTTCTCAGGAGAATACCTTCCATTTTAAATGTATTATATTCATTATTCCTTTCCTCCCCCTCCTTTCTTCTTACATTTTAATTCATTTTGCATCACATGGGCTTTTATTTTCAAAATAAGCCATTTGTGCAGTATCTTTACAAACGCCTTTGGAAAATTTAAATATATAATGCAGCTACATTCCCTTTATCTGTCATGCTAGCAATACCTTCAAAAAGTCTAGTGTATTTGTAAAGCAAGAGCAGCTCTCCTAGCATTCTTACTGCATCTTGTTAACTAATCCCCTTGTCACCACCTCACTTTCACTTTCTTCTGTCACAAATTAATCCATCAACAATCTTGTAATTCGAATGATCTGGTTTCCTTCTTTTTCCATGAAGTGACATTAACTCGTATTTGAGTTGTAAGAAGGCTGCATAGTTCTCACTGAACAAAATATAATCAAATCTTACTTCTTTTAAATGCTACTCGAGGGCTTTGCTAGTTACCATGCAATGCTGTCAAGGATATTTAAGACTCTAGAGAGAGGTAAAATGCAGATTGGTTAAGATGTGGGATCCAGACCACACTGGAGCTGGGGTACAGTTTCCCATTGACTTTACTGCCATGGCACTAACACATCCTCCTTTTCTGGGAGCAAGCAACTTGATTTTCCCGTATTCTGAGGAGGTGAAAGTAGAGCTCCTTGGCTGTCCTGTTAAACTGAGGGGAGAGAAACAAGGCTGGTATTATCCCATAAAAACCCCATCAGAAATAAAGCCTCCCCAACACAACAGAACTGAGCATGCGTTGGTGATGAAAATAATACATGAGGGATTGTCGAGTCACCTGTAATTAGGCATTTAGGTCTTCTGGACTGCTACAAACTGGAATGTGCTGCTAGCAGGCAGAACTTTTGAAATTAGGAACTCCAGTGTCACTAGTTTCACATAAAAACTACATCTTAAAACTTTGTGGAAGACCTTAACTACATCCTTGGAAAGGAGGAAATTTATAGTAAGGAAAAAAATTACTATCATGATCTCATGTAAGATTGGTGAATCTCATTCAGGATGGCATTCTTTATCATCTTTTATATGGTAAAGCACCCTTTATTGTCTTTTATAAGGTAAGATAGAAGATTCATTAGTGTGAAAAGTTTATGCATTATAGGCTTTTTTAAAATGCGCACACACACCCCCCACCCCAGTATGACCAATTTACAATTTTAAAAGGCTAAGAATTTTTATTTTTTTTTTTAATATGCAGTTTGGGGAGTAATCGATATGCTGTTTGTCACTTAGGCCAAAATTCAACTTTTATCAAGAGCTATTTTGTTTCTCAATCTCTTCAACATTTAGATTTACAGGACTTTTTTTTCCTTTTTATGTGTCTTTCTACTAACACTTGGAAATAGCTGGAAAACTTTTACAGCCTAAATAATTTCATTTTAGGAAGAACCTACACTCATGTAATTTCAGCCCACAAAATAGGTATGTCAGGAGGTTATGAAAGTCTGAATTTGATATGATGAACATGAAAAGGGTTGCAACTGATGCTGTATTGTAATGGTGTCTGTACCAACAGTCTCCCATGCTGAGAAGGAAGGCTCATGTTTTATACATCTGATTCATACGATGGCAAGAAAGACACACTCTTGAAGACAGAGATCTGTTACGGTCATGCAGTTGAGCATGGGGGAAGTATAGGAATTTCTCTGGGAGAAAAGAACAGTGTCTGGAGCTAAGAGTTAAAAGATACAGAGCTAAGTCGTGTTTCTAGCCAGAACTCTCATGTTTTCACTGCTTTGCTTGTAGAGACCACACTACGTGAGAGCCTATGTTAAAGGACACAGCTAACAGTGGAGTCAAATGGCAGGGAAGGGTGAGAACACTTGGCTGTAGAGAGGGACTGTGTGAAACCTCATGGCTTGCAAGGGCAGCCCTTCGCCCACCAGAGCCAAGGGTCACGGTACCTCCTTGCCCGGGAAATGCACTGCATGCTGCTTTCTATCTTATGGCAGAAAACCCTCCTATGAGCTCCACATCTGTTGATACGGACTTGGCTGGTCACTTGAAGATAGCCCGCTGTTAAGGACGCTCCTGCAGCAGCTTTTCCTCCCTGCCACTGAGTCCCCATGAGACAATATGCAAATTCTGCTTTCTCAATTTCTCCATTTGCAAACAGAAAACATCTAATCCATGCCACTTCCACAGCCCTTGAAGATCCCCAATTATAAGCAACTGTTGAGTGCACATGTCTACTAAATATCAGCACTGTTAGAAGCAGGTTATAAAACCTGTGTGGACCAGCTCCAGAAATGTGTTTGGGCACAGGCAGAGATTTGCAGAGGCAGAACAGGCACAGAGAGAGCAGTCGCACGCAGTGGGACCCAACTGTTCATTATTATTTTTCATGTTATTTTTCTGCTTTTATAGCTTTGTTTTTTATTTCGAGCACTAGCCATTGGATGCAAAGGCAATTATTGCCCCTGCATGAAAGTTGTGCTTTTTCATTTCCATCTCTTTTATTATGGCAATTGAATTCTCATCACTGACCCATATTCCTCCTTATCCCTATAGGATATAGACTTTTTCAGTTCTTCTCTCCATTGCTCCACTGTATTGATCAAACAATTTGCAACCTGTCCTTCCTTTAATGTCATTTCCAAACTTCCATCTATCTAGCCTCCTATCTCTCCCAGGCAAATGTTTGGTGGATGCAATCTTCTCCAATATAGCATGGCATTATTTCTGTATTTAAATGCCACATTATATACATAAATGGATGCATGGTATGCAGAAATTCATGAAGAATCTCCCTGTAGGTGTCAAGCAAACCCTATTGTTATTATAAAGGCAAGTGAAATAGAAGGATGGCTTAAAAATAGACAAATAAACAAATAAAAATGATAAACAGAGAGATTTATAGAGGACAGTCCTAATAATTGTCTCCTTCAGCAGTCAGAACAACAACAAAAAAGCCCAAGGAAAGAGAATAATCTGCCCCTTGTAGAAGGACACACATTTTCTCCTGAAAAAGCTTGAATGGTCAAATTCGGATCAGTTTTGTACTGATGTAACACAAGCAGTTTCAGAAGAATGATTTTCAGCTTGTGTAACTGATATAAACCCAGATCCTTAAAGCAGTACAGGTGCATTCACTTTCATTTTAGCACAACTGGTCTCTAAGAAATTTTTCATGTACAAGCTGGATCCTAAAACCTAAGCCTTCTGATAAGGATCTACTCTTATGGAGAGAGAATTTTTATGTCACAAGAAGACAATTCTGAAGTTTTTTTGCAAATTAAAGAGTTTTAGTTTGCAATGTAGAGTGTATCAGACTCTCAAAGAAAAATGCCTACTTAGTCCTTTAAAAAGGAAATAAGATTTTGAGAAGACCTTTCTAATGAAAAGAAATAAATGAAGGCTTGTAAGAGTTTTTCCAATTTTCTGTTGACTAGAATGTATACGTATTTATAAGTACTTATATATAAAAATCAATTATATATGCATTTATAAGTAGGTTTTTTTATTATTATTATTCTTTCTGCAGACCTCCTGCTTCAGAAATCAAATCAGTGTCTGAACTGTTCTTACTGTGCTGTTCATCTTTCCATAGGTCTCTGACTTCCTGAAGTTGGGATGGGCTGCAAAGGACTACTCACAGAGGCTTAACTGCAGGATTGGGACCTTGATGTATAGTACGTGTGAGCTCTTGTAAGAGAGCGTCACTCTTGAGAAGCCTGCAAACCTCTAGTGTGTTTCGTAGCACTGAATTTAAAGATTCTGTGTGAAGCATTGAAATAAAATCTGTTCCTAGCCTTTGATAATGAGCCTTTTCACACAAATTTACACTTAGTATCTCCCTAAGTTTGCATAGGAGCCAGAGTGCTGAAAACAGATGAAGAGTAGCTCTGTGCTCCCATCTGATGTTGGTTCAGATCACTGGAAGGATGTTCTTATAAACAAAGAGCTGCAGGCCATGTCAGAGCCCCTTTCCTCCTCCTAATCCACAGCTCAGTTAAGAAATAACACATTTTTCTTCATTCAGGACTCCTTTTATCTTTTCTCCTTCTCATGTGTCTGTGGGGTGTTTTTTTTTTCTCCTCTTTGCTATCGCACTGCTGCTGAATGTTGATGAGGAGTACTTAGGCCAATCCTAGAGTGATTTTGTGTTACTGTTTTTTTTTTTTTCTTCAGGTCTGGCAGTACCTGATCCCTGCATTTAAGAATATCAGCCAGGTGGCTTAGCTTGCCTGAATGCTGGATGTTGTCCTACGATGACACCTTTCCTCACCTCTCCTGAGGAAAGGAGATGCATTAGAAGACAAGGCAGAAATGTTTCTCTCAGTGAATCTTGCAAAAGAACAAAACTACTCTGTCTTCTGTGCCTTGTGAGCAAAAATCACAGGATGGAGTTGTACTGGAGAGGAGAGAAAACAAAGGTTCAACGCTGGTGTTCTGGGTCAGTAGGTTCCAAATGTACACTTACTTTTACATCTGTTGCACTGATTTATGTACAAGGTGGAGGTTAACTGCTTTCTGTTTTCCTTTTGCTACAACTTCCTCTGAGCTCAGAGCATATGCTTTCTTGATACTATTTCAAAAGAACCTTTGGGGGGGGGGCGTTATTTGACTAGACCTGGTGAAAAGTCCCATTTTAAAATTGTACCCTCTATGCTTGTTAAAAATGAACAGCAATCTTTTCCACTTGCTCTGCTTTCTAGGATCTGGCTGTATTTTTAGCAGGGGTGGTTATTAGAAAAATACATGCCCCAAACGCTTCTTCCCATTGTAGCTGTGACTGATTGCTGGGGGTGCTTGATGGTTGATGGTTTTCTGTGCTACTTTGTGCTGGAGAGGTGAAAATATTAAAGCCAGCTCTGTAGAATGGAGAGCAAATGAGGTATAGCTTGACCAAAAACTGCCAAGAGAAAATTTGCCTAGACCAAAGGAACTATAGGGAGTCTCCTACCAGGTAGGGTGAGATTTGTACAAGCCCCTGCTTCTCTCTTACATTGATGTACTTCTGTCAAAGGTAGGGAAGGCATAGGAGAAATAGTTGCCTTTCCTTATATTAGCTGAACAGTCCTGATAGGTTTACACCAAAGAGAAATGTTTTCATGATCCTGTCAAAGAAAATGGTATATGGGAGTGAGACTTTCCCAAAGCTGTGAGGAACTGTGCCCAGTCAGCAGGGCAAAATGTTTGCCCAAGGGTTTTGTAGGAAGGCATATACCCGCATGTAGCTTTATCAGTCGAACAAAAAGTCTATTGTGGACTGCTTATGTACACCCTTAATGGAAAGTATGCAAATCCATTGGCCTTTATGGCACTATTCATGTATGTAAAGTTTGACACATGCTTCATGTTTCTGTTACTTCCACCCAAGCCATTCTGTTGTTAGTTAACAAAAAAGCAAAGCAGTTCCTCCAGCTTTTACCTTTTACCTTGGTAACACTTGTGAATGTACTGGTAGGAAAAACCTGCAGAGAAAAAATTATATTGAATGTTTATAATGAAAAAGGTTCTAGTTTTGTCACCAAAAAACATTAATAGAAAAAAGTAATTTCTGTGGAATTATTTTTTGGTGACTTTTTAAGAAGCCCAGAGCATAAAAGCCTGCACTAACTGTGAACAGCAAAAGCTTGCTGCAATCCCAGATTTGCACGGTCTTTACAAAACAAGCCATGGTCAAAATCAGGGGGGACTGCTTATAGGTTGCAAAGATTTTCGATTGAGTTCAGTCCTCTAAGGTGACGTATCACAAAAATCATGCCTTGTTTGAGCAATGGTGACTTGGAGAATACGGTTCACACACAGTAAAATATTGGAACTATCTGTATTACAAAGTAGGCAGCAACAAACATTTCTCAGTAGAAGTGTGCAAAAATACAGTGGTCTGTTTTGCAATGGAAATCTCTATATGAGGTAATTTTACCATCTTGCAATTACATGCCTAAAGATGTTAATAGCATAAAGCATATTTTAAAAGCAAGTCGTAAACCTATTAATTTCTTACATCTCCATGTATTTGTCACTTACCATGAAATACTTAAATGTTTTTGCTTTGTTTCAAAAAAACTGCCCATATTTAAATAAAAACCTCCTTTCACTGCCCATGCTACATATTTCATTTTATCTGTATGAGAAATGTGAAACTAGGGAATTAATAATTATTTCACTTGGAAAGGTATGAAGCAAATTCCATTGCCTTTGTCTGATTAGAATCTTCCCTGCTGGTTTAATTAAAAATGGCCATGTGACAAGCAAAGAAAGCATCTCTCCTTTGGGGTGGAGGGGGGAGGAGGGAATGGTATTGTATTTTCCGGTAAACAGTGAATCCTCATGCTCCAGAGTTGTAAAATTTAAATGCTTAATGCAAATGAAAAATGCAGACTCAGGTCAGCTATAGACAAATGTCACTAGACTGGATGCAAAATGCACTGCAGGCAGAAAAGATGACATTTATCAGTCATCCATACATCAGTAACTAAAACAATTTTAGGGTTGTCTAGACAGGCATCTATTATTCCTTAAATTTAAAAGCTTTAGTAGAAAGACAACAGCAAATGCTCTATTTATATTTAGGACTTTTTTTTCCAGAAGAGACAAGATAGGAAAAGGAAAAATGATAGTTTTCAAAATGAAAAGTACAAATTTGCTTTTCTTTCTTTCTTTCTTTCTTGCTTTCTTTTTTTTTTAATCTTTTTTGCTGTCTGGGTAAAGGAGATTTTCTTGGCATGTTCTGAAGGCAATTTAAGTGAATTATCAGAGTGTGCATGCAATGCTGACTGTAATTATTACAGTGCAGCCCTGTAATATTGAGCTTAATTACTGTGTACAGTGTTTGGCCTTTATGTTTTCTGCTTAATTTACCCTGTATAGTTAACGTGGATTTAGTGAAATCATTATGCACCTTTCAGGTTTCTTCTTTGGGAAAAAAATATTTACATTCTCAGGAGAAACAAACTAGAATAGATACAAATATTGAAGTAAATCATTCTAGTGGATGGATTCCTTCCCTCTGTTACTTACGTGGAGCCACAGCTCTCCAAATATATATATATATATATATATATATATATATGCTCAATTAAGGCCTGTGAACTGTCCCATTAGCTGCAACAGGAATACTTGCAAGCTTCAATTTCAACACCTGACTAAATCTTTTCACTATTTAAACTACATGCAGTAAGGATTTTTCTTCTCATTTTTACCCCATACGGTACCAAGCATTTTTGTAAGAACATGCACAAAATTGCAATTATTCCCTTTACTGTGCAGAATAGGTACTATATATTTTGGAAAGAATGAAATTATTTGTATGACAAAATTATTTATACTGCTGCTTTAAATTAATCTATGGATACGCTATACTTAAGCAGAGGCAGTGTAGCCCTACTCATCTGCAGACTGTTGTCCATTAATATCTTTTCTGTTCGCAGGTCTCTTTTATGTCACCTCCTCTAGTAGGAAGAAACAGCTCAGCATCAGATTGCCCCTCTGGCAGCAGGGCTGGAGTGTTGGCTATTCAAGCCCTGGTCTTTAGTGCCAGCGGTTGAGAGCCCTGCAAAATGTGAGGTCAGTTCTTGCTGTCACATGCGGAGCTGAGAAACTGAGTAGTGGAGCAACTTGGTAAAAATACAGGAGCAGAAGGTGTTGCTTACACAGTAGGCCTTGACAGAGTGCTCTGACTTTTTAAAAGATGGATGATTTTAATGGGCCACAGTGAAACACAGACTGCTTGTGGAAGAAACAGTAAGAAAATGTTCAAAAAGTGAGTAATAAAAATAAAGGAAATCAAGGGTTTCAGCTGAGAACATTCCATCGCATTCACTGCCTTTCAGAAAAGAAAACTGCTGTGGAGCATAACACCTATACACACCGAAAGGGTTTAGGGGTTTGGTTTGGTTTGGTTCTGGGTTTTTTTCCTGCCTACAGTTCTTACCTTCAGCGTCTGCCTTGAGGAGGTGATGCATTTGTATGACCTCATATGATTCTCATATTTTGTCGACTTGGGAGTGTCAGGCAAAGGTAAAGGAAGTGAGGCACAGAGAGATTTCAGGAACCATCCCCTGGATTCACTTGTGTCTAGCTACAGGTACAATACTGACACGTTAATATTTGGAAAGAACTTTGGAGCAATTAAATGTGTTACAGAAGTGCAAATGAATATGGCAGTGAAGTGTGTACACGGTAAATCCCCTTACCTTTAATGTGGCAGAGGTCGTAGGAAAATTCTGAATGCATATGAAAATTCAGACTCTTTTTGATTAAAAACTTACATCATTTTTGGCAGCTTTGTCTTTTGTTTTGATGGATGCTCCTGCCAGTATTAAAGGGTGCTGTTTTCTGACAAAGCTGCCCGACCTGAGAAGTAAATAAAACCAAATAACCTCTCATCTTTGGTCTCCAAAGGAGAGCGTTTGGTATGGTTGAAAAAGACCGGTCCACGCCCCGGTCGGAGTGAGAGCAGTCTGCGGGGCCGGGGCGCGGCGCCGGGGGCCGCAGCTCCGCCGGGGCCGTCCCGTCCCCGTCCCCGTCCCCTTCCCCGTCCCCGTCCCCGTCCCCGTCCCCGTCCCGCTGCCTGCCGGCTGCTCCTTCGCCGAGGGGTCGCAGCCCCCCGGGACTGTGCTTCGCCCCTGTATTTCCCCCTATTTTCCACTAGGTGGAGCTGCGACAATAGGTTTCCCGGCCTTATGCTAAGGAGGGAATGGTTACGAACCTATTTGAAAGGCAATGTTCGTCTTAACAATTCAAATGTATTCCTGTTAATTTGTATTTGATAAAGGTTCAGAAGTCTTTTGTTGTATGTCTAGTTAGCCTGCATGTTACATTTAGAGCAGTTGCAAATTTTCTGTTTGATTGTGAGCCTTACTGTGAATTTTTATGTGGCTCGATACCTGCGCTTATTTGTTTATATGTGTGCATGTGTGTGTATTTCTGCCTTTGTACGTGTGTGCATATTAAAGGCAGGAAGCAAAAGCTATGTCTTCACAGTTGTTATTCTCATGAAAGAAGTGGTAAAGCACAGAGTGATGCCTCAGATGTACACAATGCCAGTACATTTTTCAGAGATGGAAGATTAAGGATTTGGTTGTCTTCTATGTAAAGCTCAGTGGGTCCAACGTTCAGTACCCAAAACTGAGACAGGACAGCGCTTAGCATTCAGAAAGCTCCTTTTCTGTTTATGTTCCTCTTGGACAGCTTATTGAGGTGGGAGCTCAACACCCTCATACCAGTCTTTAGCATCTAGTTATCATGTCCTCTTTTTAAAGGGTCAAGACCCCCTATGGCAGATATCTCTAAACATTGAAACGTAGAAAAAAAAATAATGAAAAGTCAGGTGTGGCAGATGTACAAGTGTCCTTGCCCTTAGGGTTGACAGCAGATTCAGGGCTACCGTTATTTGAATGCAAGTGCCTGTGTTTTGTTACTCAGATTCACAACCATGGATGTCCTTTTAGACCTTGGCTGTTTGTGGAGGGCAGGATACTTGAACTGGCCAAACATGTTCTTTCCATTCCCTCTTAGGCACCGGATTGGCAAAATCTTCATCCAGACGCAAGATCTTCTAGCACTATCTAAACCTTTGCTACCTCTGGCTTGCTTGGCTGCAATGAGCCCCTTTAGGGGTCTCAGAGTTCAGCAAGTAGTAATGTACCTGATTAGTGGGAGCAGCATTGATATCTGTCCCCAGAGATTGCACTGGCTTCCCATTTGTTTCTTGATTAAATGTGAGATGTACTTCTGACTAATAAAGTCCTCTGTAGCTCAGACCCTGTGTAAACCAGATTGTTCCTCTTTTGATGCTGGATCCAGCATGAGACTGGTAATCTGACATTCCCCAAAAGAGTGTGGTGATTTTTGACATGTCATTGGAAAAAATATTTAAATCCTGTGACCTGTTTTAAAAATCTCAGTGAGGTATCAGAGGTTCTTCTATACGAGGGATTGCCTCTTTGGACTTTAGCATCAGGAACCGAGGGGTTGATGAACCAGCAGCACCTTTTAGGCAATAGTAATGTTTGTGTGCATGTGTGGTAAGGGGTATCGGTGGGTGATTCCAGCCTGCAATACAACATGGTCTCAGTCTGAGGTAGGTAAAGTCTGATTTTCATTGCACAAGCCAAATTTTTGGTTACTTTGGACTTCACTATGTCTTATGAATGCAGAGAGGTGTGGAGGGAGACTGGGCAAAAATTATGTTTGGCTGATGAAGTGGCCGTCACCTTTCTACAAGGTGGATTTTATGATGGAATAAATACACTTCTTAATCAGATGTCTTTCTGACTACTTGTGATTGGTAAAGCCTGTGAGATTATTTGGAAATACCTGTCTAATGTATGCCCATCTGATGGATGTGGCAAATTGTGTCCCCCCCACTACACCCTCTAGCATTGCTCAGCAGCGCTAGAGTATGCAAGGGATTCTTTGTGAATTTTTGTCCGAGTGGCAAACCTTGAACATTTATTTCTTAATTAATAGGTCAGAATATAAATATACCTGAGCACCTCTGGTCTAGAAACACAGGCTTGTGTTTCTACTTAGATATTTCTCTTCTGAACTGTTACTGTGACTGCGTGTCTCTGTGCATGACAACAAGAAGAGCTGGAATTTAACACCAATTTTTGTGCTGACCAGCTCTAAGAATGCAGAGTGAACCTTTTCAACCTCCATGTTTCTTTCTAGACTTTTTTTTAAACTTCAGGCAAAGTTGCTGAACTGCTGTAGGTCAGACTAAAGTAGGAAACACAGAAGGACTTCTGAAATGACATTCTATCAACAGAAGAGTGCCTGTCTCTGTCCTTTTCTTCTTTTACTTTAAACTATCCTGCAAGCTTAAGAAAAGGAAAGAGGGTTTTAGAGCCTTTTGCCTGCAGGATAATGGCTGAAAGAACTGCAGAAAATGGGAGAAAAATTTCAGAAAAGCTACCTGAGCCCCCACAAAAGTGACCAGTCATGAAGAAATCTGTGAAACTGAGACTCTCATGGTGTGAGTAAGTAAATTACTAAGAAGACTAGGGTAGGCCACGTGAGCAGTTCAGACGTGACTGAATCGCTGTGTACTCATTCCACTGTGCACTCATTCCACAATGCTTGTTGATTATGAATATTAATTTTAGATAAAGAAGTAGGTATGTTCTTTATGCAAACATAATAAAGGGTGAAAAGTTAGCCATGAGGTATACTTCATGGTGAGGCAATGTAGTAGGAATGACAAGACGTTCCTACTGTTTGTAATGGTGATGAACACAGTAGGAAGACGTTAGCTGTAACACAACTTTTTCTCTTTCTTCTTTCTTTCTTTCTTTTCTCTTTCTTTTTTCTTTCTCTTCCTTTCTTTCTTTCCCTTCCTTCCTTCTTGTCTTCCCTCCCTCCCTTCTTTCCTTCCTTCCTTCTTTCCTTCCTTCCTTCCCTCCTTCCTTCCCTCCTTCCTCCTTTTTTTTGTTTTCAGGCTGCCATTTGTGCTACAGAGCCCTAGGAATAGCATCTGTCCAAATAATGGTTATTACATGGTTTGCATTACATGATGTAATTAAAATTGAACAGTCTTTTAGGGCATCTTTCTTAAGACATGAGCCTAAGAGTAGTAACCCTTCGTGAGTGTGAGAAGCCTCCATTCCACTAGGAACGTGTGCTGGTCAGCAACAGAAGGCTCCGCGCAGCAGTCAACCGTCATTATAGCTGTGCATTATAGCTGTGCTTCTGGAATGGGTTGGGGAAATCTCCTGCCAGGAAAAAGGTGCATCTGGGAAGGAGTAAGCTACATATTATTTCACTTTAGGTCCTGTAAAAGCGAACTCGCTACTCTTTGAAGACTAGTAACTGTATTTATGTAAGTGGTGTAATACAGGGAGACCTGTAGGCAATTAGCCTACATTCGCTGAATAATCAAAGCTGTTGGAGGTTTGCAAACTAGTAAAAACATTTGTGAGGAAAGCAAGTATCTAAACTTTTTAAAGCCATTTAATCTAATTTTGACTGGATGAGGTAACCTAGCTCGACAAATGGACACTGCTGCTGCAGCAGTTATGGTTGTAAAGGCCACTATAATGGCAAAAAAAAAAGAGACTCTTTCTTCGATAATGATTTTTCAAGTTCAGTAATCAAACCAGAAGTTTTTAATTGGAGTATCAATTTGGAAAGTGATGTCAAGTAATTTCTGACATTTCAGGCCAGAAGCACTGCTAGGAGCATCTTTCAAATGTTTAGTCTTTCAGAGAAGTCTTAACATGTATTAACTAATGTGGGTGCAATATACCAGAGGATAATACATTCTGGTATCTCTGAGGCCATCACAATTCATGATAGCTGAGATGTAGAGCTCTTCCATAATTACCTGTACTTACAGAAGAGTCTGTTCATGCAAGAAATATATTGTGAGCCAAATATGCAGGACGATGCGAAGTTGAAGCAGTGGTATTTTCACACATTGCTCTCCCAGCTCTAAGCAGCCCTCTTGGTGCAAGGTGTTATTCTACCTACTGTGATTACTCACTGCATCCATATGGTGAGTAAACATACACCCTTTATTTCTGGTAACAGAAGAAACAGTAAGCTTCCTAATACATGTGAATGTATGCAGCCATATAGTCTATTGAAAAAGAGCCAAAAGATAACCTAGAAAGGAAATACGTATGTATTTCATTTCTCTTCTGCTTGACAGAGTGTGAGGCAATTGTGAGAAATTAAGTTCCATCCATGGTATAAAACTAGGACAGGTAAGAAGAGGTTCAGGCCAAATATGCTGGCATAGTTTAACATAGTGTCAATCTAGAAGGGAAGCTGTTGATCCTCTGATCATTGCTAGAATATAGTGTAATGGTGCCTTTGACACCTTTGTCTTTTATTTCATCAGTATGTAGTACATGACATTTTGTACTTGTGAAAGGTGCTGAACTGACAGGCCCTGAGACTGAAGTCTTCTCTTTGTACACATATCAGACGATACATAGACAAACACAGCATCCCCTCTCTGCCTCTTTCTCTGTCTTTCCTACACTTCAACTGCTTTCTCACTGCGGCTTTCTCGTATGACCACCATTTGAAGTGAAAAGATAGTCTGATCTCTGCTACAATTCAACAGTTACTGTTTGCTGTTAATGTTACCAGGAAGGTTGCTTGTCCTGTGTGGTTTTTGTGGGGTTTTTTGTGACACAGAAATGCATTTCCATGAATTTGAATAATTCCAGCCTATTTCATGTGGGTCACAAACTGGCCATTAGGCTGTAATATCTTTAGGTTACCAGTGACCTGAACCAGACTTGATCTGGTAACCTATAGCAGAAGTGAAATGCTCCATATCCTATTTCCATTCCTGCTCATATATGAATTTGCTCAGCATAAGGTTAATCATGCATACAAGAGAAGTTTTTTTGTCTGAAGTGCACAGTAGAGCTGTGTTTTTGTCCTTTCTGTCTGTTTGGAACAGACAAAGGGGATTATGAATGGGTGAAGTAGAAATTATAGTGTTAACAGTACCAGTGAATGCATAGTAAAATTATGTTTCATAATATTAATGAAATTTGTCTCTTTATTGACATAGCACAGAATTCCCATTGGGAATATTGGATCCACCATGCAGATCAGAGAGGACAATTTTGCCCGTAGTATGGACTTCTAATGGTTTTACCATTCTTGCACTTGGAGGGGAGATGGGTGTGGGGGGAAGGAGTTATTGTCTCCTCTCAGTTTTGAATAATGTGACCACTTAGAGAAGAAGAAAATATGAAACAATCCACATTCAGGACCAACAGCTTGCAAAATTTAACTCAAAAATGTATAGCTAGTTTCTGTGGTTGGCACCTTCCCAAAGTGTTCAAGAGTTATTTTATGTTTGTCTATCATCTACTTAAAAATAAAACAGTGTAAGTACTTTAAAAAAAAAGAAAAAAATTGCCATCGTCAAACAAAAAACCCACCCTATAATAAATCTGTAGCTTTCAGGCTATTTGCATTAAGCAGCAGAATAACTTGGGGTGGGGTGGTGGTGGTGCAGGGACAAAGTCCAAAATTCCTGGAAAGTGAGTTTTCTGTCCAAAATTTTGGGCAAGGTCTCTACTTTTTATGCCATAATTAGTAAAATATAGTCTCAATATATAATTGAATTTATGAACTGCAATACTACATAGCTTAATATGTTTTGGTTTTGTTTTGTTTTGGTTTTTTTTTTACAGCACTTTGAATTTTTTTGCCTTCTCAAGATGTTTGTTGGTGTGCAGAAATGATTATATTTTTTGCTCTTCTCAAAAGGTTTGTTATGTAATTAAGTCTTTGGTTATCTTTCACCAGGTGTTGCAAATTATTTTATTTTTTTCAAAGGTTATGTCAAGAGGATACCCCTGTTGTATAAATTGTTAATATTCTGATAGATGATAGAACAAAATTAGTAATGCAAAGGAAAAAAGTATAAATGTTTGTTTGGAAGAGACAAAAAGGCAGGTTTTTTTTAATAATCTCATATCTCTACAATAACATAGGATGAGGTTAATATTTTTAGCAGTAGCATCATATTCCTATTCCACTTACTCATACAAGGTATCATATGAACATAGACCTAAATTATTTTTGTCAGGACTGGGTTTGCATTAAGGATCTGTTTAGTGATTAAGGGCAAAAACCGCCCCCTATCATTTTTCACACTTGCATTTACTCATACTTTCAGACTTGTCTCAGCTAGATCAACTATATTTTCCCTGAATGACTGAGAACATATCTGGCCTCACTCAGTCACAGTCCAGAAGGAATTCAGTTATTTCAAGAAGTCTCATTACATGAGATCCTTCTATTGCCTCTTGTTATTTATCTTTCAGTACTATCACCTTTTACTACCCTTTCTTCTTTCTTAATTCAAATTAATAAAGTCCTGCAGTGAATGATTCTTCAGTTCCTTTGAAATTTCTTTTGAAAGAGTGAGAAGTCCTCAAAAATCACAATACTCATAAAATGGTTGAGGGGGAAAAAAACCCTTTATTCTTTCCTCTAGACTTCAGTGACACTATGAAGTTTCACATAATTTGCAGACTGCATCTCATAAAATACTGGCAAAATTTATTCAATTCAAATTAAATAGATGTAGCACAGAGTAATCTTTCTCTATTAAATATGTCACTTTTTGCAATTGTTTCTTAATATCCCTCACAGCTTCCATCTAAGATTAGCACTTTCTTTGCTGCCACAGTTTCACTAACCTACTGAATTATTCACTGAAGCATAACCTTCAGATATCAGGTTAGAAAGACCTTGATTATGGCAGGAAGTGAACTGTATAAACCATTTTTCTTTAAAAGAAAATTTCTCAGTATAGAAAAGTCTGAAATGAGATAAGTATTAAATGTGTGTAAAAATTAAGTTCATAATTGATAGGAATTTAGTCAACTGTGACATTCCTGTATTTTGTTTATAATAATGTACAATAACATTCTAGATACCATTTAATAGTGTAAAACCATGTGCATTTTCATGGTACTTATTTAAACTTAAAGTACAAGCCAGAATATCCATGTTAGTCTTAGCTGTAAAGTAGCACCGTGGAATCTCTCACACGGATTTAACATACTGGACAAAGAATATTTACATCCAATTCCTGATTTTGTCCCATTTGCTGAAAATTACTTTTAAGGGGCTCTCAGCTCTGGAAACCATGGTGACAGAGTGGAAGGCTTCCCTACAGCAAACCGCTGTTATTGACCATTACTTTGTGCCAATCCACTGTTGAAAGCTCATTTGAACACCTACCAAGGAGACAACAGCTTTGGGAACGCTTTCTTTGTGAGTGTTGAAATACAAACTCACCACTCGCCTGTCTGCTTCTCATGACCTGTCCAGTGGCACCCAGGAGCTGAAACGTAATTGTGAAGTTTAACAGGCTTAAACGCCCTTGCTTTTAGAGGTAGTATGATAGCAAAATGTCAGGGCAAACAACATTCTACAAATTATTCTGCTAGTCATGCGTACAGATTTTCATAATGACTTGACCTAGAATAGGAACAAAATGTGTTTTCCTAACGTGGGTGATAACTGCATAATTACGCAACTGATTCTGCTAACATTATCAGCCTTATGTTACTTTCCCAGATGTCAGAGAAATGGCACAGAAGGAGAAAACAGGTGGTAAGATTGTGGGATATTGCATATTAGTACAGTTCATAACAGAATTTTCCATGTAGATTTGTTGACTGTAACTTGAAGAACTATAATATAAAACATGCTGCACAAGGATTTAACGTTTCCGGTTTAGCAGGGGCTTCAGCAAATTTTCTGCTGTGCAACAAAATGTTCAGTTCCTAAGACATTTTTAAAGCTCTTGCTTCCTCTTCTCTGTCTCTCTTTCTCCAGGTGATGTTTGTGGTTTGTAGGGCTTTATGAACTTGTAAGGCTGTCACTTATGGGTAGCGAAATTTGCATTAAATGATTATGTGAATTTGCAAGTTAGATATCACTTCAAATGAAATGCAATAATGTAAAGGAAACTATTGGTTTAATGAATTTTTTAAAAAGATATATATATTGCTCTTCAAGAGCCCTTACACCACAAGAAGCATTTGAAAGCAATGTGAGATGTCATAAAAATTGGGTTCATGTTTTGGGTGTATAGATGATATTTTTCTTCATGTTTTTATATACATTATGCCTACATACACCATAAGGATACATGCAGTCATGTATACTTGTATACATTTATGTGATAATTCAACTCTGTATTTATTCTGTGTTTATTAAAGAAGTATGCCTATGACAAAAAGGTCTGCAGCTGTGGCATTTGAATTGCCGACCAAAAATACATGTGAAAGAATTTAACTTCCTATATGGGAAAGAGGCTAAAATGTGTACTTAGGGAAATTGATAATTTTGTATTTAGAAATACGTGTTGGACGTCACAGTGGGCATGACTTTGTGTGCGCCGTTCATTTCAGTTTAACTGTATCCACTGACACTGCCTAGGAATTCCATGGAGAGTATTCAAAATTCTTTGGTTACTGCATTTTTGCCTTTTAGTAATCTTTGCTAGAAATCTTGTCAGGCTTAAAATAATTGGAAGCAAACTACAATATCAGTACTGAAAATGGAAGTTGTAAAAGACAGAAAAGATGGCGGTAGTGGTTCCTCCAACAAAATAGACAAAATGAATGTCTCATTATGTGACTGGAGATTGTATGATAATCTGAAACCCTGATTAAAAGGAATGCTATTAAATTGATTTTTACTTTTTTTTCCCAATGAATTGATCTGCCATGAGGCTAGAAGAAAGGTTGTGTAATCTGAGGCAAGCTGCCTTTGCTTTTTACCTTCCCTATTTCATTGGAATGAAGAAGCTGCTTTTGGTTAACATGTAGAAAACTTGCCTTTAATGGAGTGATAGGAGAACCCAGAACATGGCAAGAAACTTAAATATTATTGCTCAGTTGTTGCTGAAATGGCTTTTTTAATTTCTCATTCTGCATATGTACTTTTACAGAATCCTTTAGAGTTGGAATCAATAGAAAAAAATTTTCTGGGAAAAATCAAAAAGTATCAAATCAAAATTTGTTTTTCATGTTAGGACTTTGTGTAGTTGATGGACAAGTGTGGACTTCGAATGTTACACTTTCTTCAGATTTGTAGGCATTTGGAAGCTTAATAGCAGACATGTTACGGTGGTTGCCAATAGCAACCCCTGTGATTTGGGTTGGGTTCAAACAGCCATTCAACCCCACTTGTACCCACTCATTAATTCCAAAAGCTAGCCATGCAGATTGTTTTGGGGGATGACATTTTACATGTGTGTCTAGCAGTCTCTTCTGTATGTATTTATCTAAACATTTATATTTCTCCCATCACCACATTACACAAGTGTGAATGAATCTTGGCTGACAACATAGCTGTGAGGAATGGAGAGGGAGTATTATCTTCCCCATTTAACAGAGAGAGAGAACTAAGATTGTAAGACTTACTGAAAGTTTAAAAGAAAATAGGTAGAACTGCCAGATATTGCTGCTGAATTGTTTGAGCCTTTATCTGCTTTTCGCTTTTTTCTTGTGTCCATGCAGAAACATGCAGAGTCTTCTGTGCCAGAAGCTCCTTTGGATTGCTACCAGAGATGATACGTTGGCTCTTGGAAATGGCTTTGGGATTCCTAGCTTTATTATAACAAATTTTTTTGCATGGTTTAATTCAGATTTTTAGGCATATATGTGTGTGTGTGTGTGTATTTGTTATTCTTGCAATCATTAAATATTCATTGTCATCAGGTATGCAAATACAGACATTTCTGTGATAAATTACATATACTATTTGATGATAGCCAAGCTACTTGGGGATCTACTTGTAGTTGCACTGTGGAAGTGGAAGCTGTTCCAAAAAATGTTTGTTTTTTTTCTCCGTAAACAGCTAATAGCTACCTCTTCCAGTCACAGTGGGATTGAGAAGGAGCTAGTGAAGCCGTGCCCCAAGGCAGGTGAACTGCACCTAGAGAGATCTAAAACATTATGCAGATAACATAAAATGGAAATGCTCTTTCAGGAACTGCTAAGTAGCTTGGAGAAAAAAAGAAACCTCTCAACCATGGTTTGAGTCTACTCTTAGAAGTCCACTCTTGGACTTAGTATCTATAGCCACCCTTTTCCCTCATGCCTACACTGCTTCTCCAAAGCTTCACTCTGTTGCTATGTTGTGCGGTAGAGGGGAAGAAGCAAATGTGAAAATGCATGCAAATCTGTTGATAGTTTTCAAATCTTCTATCATGTTTTGTAAGGAACAATGCACAGTCATTGCTAGACTATTCAAAATGGGTAGTGTCGTTCTGAGTGATGTATTTATCCAGCACACATTCATACATTCCTTTTGATGTCTTGTACTTTCGGAGGCATACCCCTGAAAGTGCATGGTTAAGCCTGTTGGACAATCCCATGCAAAAGTGATTCATAGAATCATAGAATGGTTTGTGTTGGAAGAGACCTTAAAGATCATCTAATTCCAACCCCCCTGCCGTGAGCAGGGACACCTTTCACTAGACCGGGTTGCTCAAAGCCCCATCCAACCTGGCCTTGAACACTTCCAGGGATGGGCCAGACACAACCTCTCTGGGCAACCTGTTCCAGTGAACTTCCTCACAATGAAGAACTTCTTCCTTACATCTGAGCTAAATCTACCCTCTTTCAGTTTAAAGCCATTACCCCTTGTCCTATCACTACATGCCCTTGTAAAAAGTCCCTCTCTGGCTTTCTTGTAGGCCTCCTTTAGGTATGGGAAGGCTGCTATAAGGTCTCCCTTCCCAGAACCTTCTCTTTTCCAGCATGAACAACCAGAACTCTCTCAGCCTGTCTTCATAGGGAAGGAGCTCCAGCCTTCTGATCATCTTCTTGGCCCTCCTCTGGACTCATTCCAACAGGTCCATGTCCTTCTTATGTTGGGGGCCCCAGAGCTGAATGCAGTACTCCATGGTCTCATGAGAGCAGAACAGAGGAGGAGAACAACCTCCCCTGACCTGCTGGTCATGCTTCTTTTGATGCAGCCCAGGATATGGTTGGCTTTTTGGGCTGCAAGCACCCATTGCTGGGTCATGTTGAGCTTCTCATCAACCAACACCACAAAGTCCTTCTCCTCAGGGCTGCTCTCAGTCCATTTTCCAGCCAGCCTGTGTTTGTGCTTGGGATTGTCCTGACCCATGTGCAGGATCTTGCACTTGGCCTTGTTGAATTTCATGAGGTTTGCCCAGGCCCACCTCTCAAGCCTGTCAAGGTCCCTTGAAGAAGTAATGAGGAGTATAGAAAAATATTTATAAACACAATTTGCTATTATATGGCAAGATTGCTTCTCTGTAGTCCCCAGAGTTCTGCTCAGCATAAGGAGGATAAAATAGCTGAACAGAGATACAGTCCAGCTGCCCTCTTAAGAGTCCAGCATGTACCTGTTCTGGCAAAGGGGCTTCTGGTAAGCATCTCTCAGTTGTGAACTTGTTCAGGACCAGTTTAGTAGTAGATTACAAGTATGGTGGGGTTTTTGTGCTAATGGATATGTACGTTTCTAAATCGATGTATTATTACTCTAAATGTACCTTGAGGGGGTCAGTAAGGACCACCGCAGGCTTTATAGCCCTATGTGTACCCAAATGGCACCCATTCAGAAAGGTAGTATCTCCCTTCTCTGAAATAGGGTAGAGTGTGAAGTGAACCCTCTGCTCTCAGGCATGAGCTGCTACTAGCGTCTATCTCCTGCTCCCTCCCACCCTGTACTACCATGAGTAATATACCTGCATTATATTTAAGTGCTCCTGTTAACAACCTAAGAGGACCCAGCTTCAGATCAGAGAGCTACTGTACATATATTTTGTTGAGTTGTGCTGAAAGGAAAGAAAACTGCTGAAAGTCTGTCTCAGACACATGAAATGGAGACTATCATGAAAGAATGGGGGAAGAAAAAGGTCACAAAGAAGGCTGAGGAGAGCTTAAAAAAAAAAAATACTTGGAATAAGAAAGGAGGGAATGTATTCAAAGATTGCAAAAAAGGGAACAGATGGAGGGAGATTCAATATTTACAAATGAGAGTGAAAAATTAATTTGGAAGGAAAACACACCAAAGGGGCTATGAAGAGGAAACTAGTAGGAAAGGAGGAAGGAGGGGGAGAGCAGGAGAAAGGACTGAGGGAAGAACAAAAGAAAGAACAAAGGAAAGACCAAAACCCGTCTCACTCTGCAGTTATGGTATTTTGGCCATAAATATTTGCAGGTGGTTACAGTAGTAATTTCACCACTTCTCCTCCCCTTCTCCCTTTTAGAACCAGCTCACAAATCAGTAGAATCTCCAAAACAGATGAAACTCTTAAAAAGTGAACTCTGTGTCTAAAACCACAGCAGTCACTCCACAACATCCACATCACTGTAATGATGTTTTCCTCTTTTTCAGAGTGCTGCGAGGCACACAGAACTGGCCCATCATTGTATTACACTAAACATGAAACAGCCTCTCTCTTTAACAAATGAACAAAATTAATATAACTTTTTCTTTGAGCTTCATCAACAGATCCTGGGCTTGTTGCTCTCTATGCGTTAACATTTTCAGTTGCACTTGGCATTTTCTTAGCACGTTCAGGCTTTTACTATTTCTGTGCATATTAATAGTAATTTACAAGTGTGAAATCTTTCTGGAAACTTGCCCCATTTCATTCGCTGATGCATCTCTCCATGTCCAGGTTCCCTCCTTCAGTGGCTGCTGGGAGCATTGCGGCTGCGAATCTCTCTTTTGCTGTGCAGCTTCCGTAGGAAATCAGAAAACATTTGCAAGTGCGTCTCTCGCGTATTTCTGTCATTTCTCTGATAATCTTTGCTCGTGGTTGCGCTGCGCTTTGTGTGCGGCAGTGGCAATTTCACCTGCCCACTTTTATGTGTCATTAGTTGTCACTGTGCTCCCGTGTCTGGGTAGACACGTCTTCACCGGGAGCAGCTTCGGCATCATGTCTGGGCCTTGTAAATCCTGGCAGCAGTGCTACGCACGCAGCAAAGGCTTTGTGACAAAATAGAAGAATGACAATTAATGATGGCTGAATTTGGGAGAGGGAGGAAGAGCGCACTTGGGTCGTGTGGAAAGATGCATTTCGAGCACGAGGCAACATTTTATGATTCAGGCTACAGTTGTAAAGCCTGATAGAGAAACCCCTTCATCTGGCAGAGCTCAAAGGCTGCGTTAGTATCTGCCATTTGCAGAGCCTCTTGACTTCGGCGGGGGCTAGTTTTCGTCTGGTGGGAACGTCACTGGATGATTGAGGCATTATCGCTTTGAAAAGGACCTTAATCGTGTGATCAGTCTATAAATGAGATTTTACTCAGTGAGAGCTGGGGTGGCAGGACTGGCCCCCTTGACTTCAGGGGGACCACTTGCTTCAGTAATGTTTTACATGGTCAGGAGTTTAGATTTAAGAATAAATACTTTATTTTCTGCCAAATATACAAGAAGAGTTAATCTTACTAAATTATTCTGAGCTCCACAAATGCTAAAAATATATGTTCATTTAATGTGCAGGATTTTTGTTTACAACGGGCATTAAACAGAGGGAATGTCAGTGTAAGAAGAGGTGGACTTAATGGGTTAAAAACTGTGTAAATGTTACTCTAGTTAAATTACAGCTTGTTGTTCAGATGAATACTCTCCACTTCTCATATAGCTTTAAATTATGGACAAATGCTTGCAATTGTGAACTACCTACATTGTGGCTGCCTGTTCCCAGGCTTCATCAACCCTAGCTGTCCAATGGGATTACTGTAAGCTTTCACGGCAGTCTGCCAGCCACTGATCAGAAATTCATATCCCTGGATGTTAGATTGCTCTCTTTATTCCATCCTTGTGATGGCTGTGATTGCTGTCATGGTGTTAGGTTAGAAATTAGCATTTTGTGGCCCAAATTTTGCCATCCAGAACATAATCAGAAAAAAAAAGGGGGGGGGGGGATCAAAGAATAGTAATTTCATCTGTCAAAGAAGGGAAATGCAGTGTTACCACGATACAGATGTCTATGAAACTTAGGTCAGGAAATGTTGTGGTATTTTATGGTCCTATTTGGCGAATGCTTAGGCAGGTGGTGCTTTTCTGTTACTGCAGACCTCTGCTCACAGATTAATGCTTTTCCTCTGATAAAAAAAAAAAAAAGGTAAATAAATAAAAATCCATTGGTGAAACTATAGGTGGGCTTCAGAAACTCTTAAATTAAAAAAACAAGGATCTCTAGCAGATACTTTCAAGGACATGCTGAATTAATCACAAGAGGCTGGTTAGCAGGAGGTCAGAGAGAGACTTCTTAGCATCATTTTGGGTCATATGTCTAGAGGCGATGGCAGTATGTATGTGCTGTATTGTAATATCCCCTTTCTAGTTTTCTTGTCTCAGTCAGAAAAGGATGAACACATATTGCATAGGGCTCTTGAAAGGAGAGAGGCACTGGTAAAAATCAGTAGTTTGGAGGTTTTTTCCTGTTCTTTAAAACTGAGTCATATCTGACTGGCTAATAAAAATATGTCATTGTTTTTCATCAGATTTGTACTATATTCAGCAGTCCTTGTACCCCTTGTATTTTATTTCCTAAATGTGTTATATCTGATGATACAAAGGTGGTGATTAAACAGCACAGTAGTAGTCACTGATAGATTTAATGAACATTTATTATTGCTCTAAACAAAGATTTTTCTATTAATCTGTTTCAAAACAATCCATCAAGGCTTGTTACAGAAAATTATGGAAAACAACTGTTTAAAATTTAGTGTAGAGATATGGTTAGGTCCTTAAAGGTAGCTTGTTATTCTTTTTAGGCAACTCACAGACATGCTAATTTTTCCTGTCATTAACACTGAACAAGCTGGAAGGATTCTGACATGCGAGGTGCACAGATTCTGTTAGGAGCCTTGATTTTTATCCACCCAAGCTTATCCGTCATCTTTAATCATGCAAAAAGCAGGATTACTTAATCATTTCATTTTATTGAAAAGAAAAAGAAAGATTTACATTAAAATGATGACATGCAAGAAAAAAATAAATTGAAAATGATTATGAAGAAAATGTAGTGTGGAGACTAAAGCTCCATTGGTTTTGTGATGCTCATTTAAAGCAATGATCTAGTAAAGCTAAGACATAAAAGTAATGATGATGTTAGCTGTTGAAGTATAACCATCTTTGCATTTTAAGATATATTCTAACGTGAGGTGTGTAGTCGATTATAGCAGAAAACTACGGAAGATACTGTTTTTCACCTAGGCTGTATTTATTCCTTGCATTAAGTTGTACCTTTGTCTGAACTAAGTGTATTTTAGCACACAAATGTTAACAGGCAAGGCATACTAGCATTTTCACAAGCACTTCAGTATGCATGTGCCTATCTGTTAATCTCCCTATATAGGATATACTGATTTTTAGACTATCTACAGAAAGTATTGATTTAATGCAGGTGTGAATTATATTTTGGAGATAAAATTAACAAATTATTCATGAGTGGTTTCTGTATCTTTTGGATTTTAGACATTGCATTTTATTCCCTGCCAGTTCTAGGTTTCATACACTGATTTAATATATTCAGGGGTTTTTGTTTGTTTGTTCTCTTTACCCATTTTGAATATTCTTTTAAGTTAATACATTTTTTTTTATTATACAACCTTTGTGTCTAGGTGTGTCAGAATTTAGGTAGTAAAAGAGGTGGGGAAAATATACCTGCAAACTTCTGATGTCACAATACATTTGTTTTGGTAGCATATTATAGTTTCCAAAAGAAAGTTTGTTAAAGGAGAAAATGAGGAGATATTTTCTTATGTGAGTATATAGAATAAGTGGTGTATTTCATCCAAGAAAATTTATTAAAAGTACCAGACTTTTAGGTCTTGGTCTGATATTTACATAAAATGGTGCATTAAACAGGTAATTACATTACAAATCAATGTTTACCAATTAGGTTATTAATAATTCATTCTACTGTACTAAGTTGAGTGAATTTAAGGTTGAATACTCTAGTGCCAAATTGTTTTAGGTACATTAACATTTAATGAAATCTGAAAAATATCCAACTTTTTCCTTTAATACATAGCATTTCTGGGTGTTGAATATTCATTTTATTTAAAGAGCTAAAAAAAAGAGAAAACAACGTTCAGGTTTTTCTCAGCTTCACATCAGTGCAAGAATCTTGCATTGTTATTGGAGTTGAGAGTGTAGAAATAAGAAATGAACCAGAGAAGATAAAAATAGGTGTGTAGCTATTTATTTGGATTCAGTCATTCACTTTCTGACATTAGCTCTGTACACTGCTTGGCTGTGATAGCTGACTGTTCTAGTAGCAGGGAAATGGTTAAAAATGTCATAGGGTAAAACCGCACGAGTGGAGGAAAAGATTAGGAGTCCCTAACTGCAAGAACAATTCTTGTTTATATGTTGTTTCTGAGTTCTGTTTTAGAAAATATATAGTTATTATTATAGAAAAAAAAATGAAGTAGTTAAAATATTTAGCCTTCTTATAGATTCCTTATGTTACTATAAAAAAATCCCTAAAACTCTCTCTGCTACCATGGACCTTTTAAATACTTTGAGAATTAAAATACTGCATTTACTTAAAAAAAGCAAACACTTTTATTTTTTTGAAATATTTTCTGGTTTTCCTCTTCTTGAGTGCATCCATCTATCTTGTAATTTCACAAATCTTAGAAATGCAACTGGACTTATAGTGAGAAATTTTAATATAGGGTGAATATTGACATTCTGCATAGTGACTGAACATTTTTAGGCACAGGAACAATGGATTTGTAGTTTTTCTTCTAATAATACAAGAGAATATAAGGGATTTTATATTATATACAGCTACTTCCCTGCAGTGAAGAAGTAAATTCAACTTATTTTACAGATGCAGACTGAGTAATACACTGAGGATAAAAAGAGGCCTTTCAACAATAAATCTTCTTCAAAACTAAGTAATCTTTCTATATCACTGTAAATGAACCTAGATAGTACTTATATTACGTAAGTTTATATAACTGGTGTTATTTTATGTTAAAGCAGTTATCTTCCTGATTGCCTCATATGACTTTCTTTACTTAGTATGGTCAAATATCTGTTTCTCACTTTTTCTTTTAAAGAAGTGGAAATAATTTTCTTTTTCTTCTTTTTTCTTTTTTTTTCCCTTCTTTTTTTTTTTCTTTTTTTTTCAGGTTGGCTAATGTTATTCTGATGGTATGATTCTTGTTCGGATATAGAATTAGAGATCGTTTCATGATTGTCCTGAAAACAGAATTATTTATTGCAAAGAATTAGGTCTGATCTTATACTGACTCATTTCCATGATTTTATATCTATGTCCCTAAAAAAGTTGCAGATGTAGGTTTATAATTTGAGTATTTGCCTAGCCACTTGCAAAATGCTAGCAAGAATCACATTATTTTGGATGACATTAGACACTTTCTATCTAACCAATAACTTGGATTTTGCAATATTTGTCATGTTGTAGCCTGAAGAATCTTCTTTTGTTCCTTTCCTGGAAGGTTTTTATATTTTAAATGAAATTTTTTAGTATTTTCTAGAAATTTACTTTCTTAGATATTGAAATGTTCTTCTGTTAAGTTTCCATTAATTCCTGATAAATTATAGCCATAGTACTGAAGGCAGACACTTATTATTTGTTAAGCATCCTTGAATATGAAAGTCTCATTCGGTTATTATAAATAATGAAAGGGTAGTAGTCAAAACAGCAAAGACAAGTGACAAAAAACTGCAACAGATTTTAGTAACTCTAATGTTTAAGCAATAGGTGGCAGTGTTACCTAAATACTCTTTGCTTTGAATTGGAAAAGAATGAGAGTACTTAAGAGGAACAGGACATTTGTTTTACTTGAACATAATTGCAGATTTGTACAAACAATTTTTACATTGTTGAGGATGTTTTCAAAAAGTTTTCCTAAAAACCTTTAAATTCAGTATCCATTCTCACTTAAATGACCTACATTTTTATGTTATGTGATTTATTAGTTAAAACATGATATTGGAATCCAAAATATTCAACTTGTACCTGAAAAATAAGAACATTTTCCTATGACATACTGTATTGGAAAATGTCATCCATTTTAACTTCATTACATATTTATAGTAATAAACACCAAGCATAGTATCAGAAAATACATTACAGAAATTACTTTTCTGGTTTATTACAAATTTATAAATTTAGGACCTAGTTAATAAAACTTATAGCACATAGTGTTTCTGTAGAGATTAGAGTTCTTTTAGTATGTATAGTACAGTATCACAGAACATACCTGCACTAATCTATGTATGAATACTGTTTCCCTCTTTATGTACAAGTAGGCATGCTTTTCCACACCTTTTGAAAAGCATGCATTAGCAAAAAATTGATGTCATTGCTTAGCAAAATTGATGTTTTAATATACATTTCTAAACTGAGTATGCCAATATGCATGTTCACTTAAATGTAAAATGCTTCACAAAATGCAACATTGTACATTACAATCAAAAACAATTAGTTTAAGCCATTTTGGTCCTTTGAGCATTACTTATGAATATTTCATCACATAATAATTAAAATACCATACTGACCAATGCAGCAGCCATATTCCATACCATGTGTTCTACCTCTAGGATACAGCTTTCATACAGTAGCACTTCCAAGAGATGTGTTCATCAGTGTGTGATAGAAAGAGTACGCTGTACTTTTTTGCAGTTTGAGGGGGGGGTGGGGGGGGAAGACTTGCTATAGTATGTAGTCTTAGCTTGATAATTACACCTTAACTATTTACTATATTATATCTACTGATTTTGAATCTAAAATTAGGATGTTGCTTGTAAGAAGGAGAAAGGTAAATGATAATCATGCTAGCAAAAGAAGATAATGATGGATAGAAGCAATGATGAAATGTGTCTGATAGGGTAGTTTTCTTCTGTACCACCATTTCGTTGCTGCTCTGGGATTACAGCAAAATGGTGGCTACTTATATTTTATGGAAAATGTAAATTTTATGGTAACCTTCCTATAGGCTCCAAATTGCTTCTCCCCTCCATCCCTATTATATTGCTTTGTTAGAATGAGCGTGCAGTTTGCCTTCTGAATCTTATAGTACTACAGAAAAGGTAAAAGCTCAGAGTATACTTTATCTCCAGACATACTGGTTACCTATAGGCAGAAGTGGTGAATGGATATTGAAATGTATACCAATGTGCACAAACACACTATCCTCGTTAGTTGCAAAATTCTGCACTGACAATATAGACTTTACTTACATATGTGTGATTAAAACAAAACATAATCAAATGGGAAAATCATGTTGTCTTGTAACTACAGATAAGGTACTAAATAGTCATAGGTAAATAAGTAAGATTTAGAGTGTATTCTTTTGCACAGCACAAAACTACTGTAGCTCAGTGCAAACATTTGTGACACCTTTTTTTTTGTATAAAACTTAGGGCTTTTTATCAAACCATTCTAATACGTAGTAGATCTCAAGAAGGAGAAAAGACATAAAGTCTTAACACTTTGCTTTCTAGCCCTACTGTTTCTCTATTCCCAATAGTTGACATGGCATGGAGTGACAACACTGTCTTGTAAAAGATCCCCTTATCTACCTTCTTGGGTAGGGTAAGGTACTGAAACAGTACCTTACTAAACAGCTTTTTGTTTTTGTCACAGTTTATAGAAGGGTGTTACTAGTGATAATATGATTTTCCCCAAGTATATAATTTTTAGAAAGGAAAAGAATTAGAATACATGGCTTATAGATCTGATTTTTATTAACTACATGTGTTAAAAGAGAGACAATGCAGGAAAACAAAAAGCAAAGGGAAGTGAACAGAACCAAATTAAGAAAATGAACTGAAAGAGAGAAAGTTGGAGAAATATTACAATACTGGCTTTTTTTAAATTCTGAAGGGAAGATGCTTTATAGAACTCTTTGTTTTTGCAGTTACTCTATTATAGTTAAATTGTATTAAAATATGGGGTATTTTTAAAATGCAATTTTAACTCTCTCCAGAGAGATAGATATTTAAAATTAAATGTATATAATATTATCTAAAATTTCCTTGCCTAATTTTATGATGTCCTCGTTATAAGTTACTTCAATTTTGAACATGTGACATTTTAAATAGTAAGAAAAAATCATATATAAAAAAAAATAGTTTCTAAAGTTATGTTGCACTTTTTTTTATCAGGTGGATATAAGTGAGGTGATAAAGTATGGAATCAAAGCATGTCATAATGGAGTACATGCAGCAGTACTACTTATTTTTAAGGAAGCAGGTTCTTCAGGGAGTAAATTCTTTCTCTGAATGTTTCAATATCTTATTGAATTTGGCATTGTGGTGACTGTAATAACACAACCCAGATAGGAATATACTGTATCTCCAGAGATGCTGGTTACCTATAGGCAGAAGTGGTGAATGGATATTGAAATGTATACGAACATGCACAAACATACTATCCTCGTTAGCATATCATGGCAGCTAGAGACAGAAGAGGTACTATGTTTCAAGTGTACCTTTAACTTGCACTTCACCCTCCACATTTTTTACACAAGTGAATCAGTTGATATCCTTCAGAGTAAATGGTGAGTCACAGCATTACATAAAACCAACATTGCTCTGAATCATTTCTGATGAGTGCATAAATTTAAACCTCAATATTAATTGAGAGTTATTTTGTTCTGAAATGCTCAAACAAATTTGAATAGAGATTTTAAATGTAAAAATGGTAATGACAAATATTTTTATGATGCAATCATAAGCTTCTAGTTGCAATATGGCCATTTGTTTTGTTACTCCAGTTTCTTATTTATAACCTGAAAGTTGGCAACATTGCTAGGGAGGACGCCTTTAGGAAAGCATTCTATTTCATACCTAACAAAAAAACCACTGATCTCAAACTACATGACCTCATTTAAAGTTGGATTGATTTTTTTTTTTCCTTTGTAACTTGTTCATTTTAGCTGTATATCTACACGCAAAGCTTAGAGTACTTTGAAGTTCTATACTAAGTGAAACAATACCCAGGAAGATCTAAAAATCCATTTCCTAATTTTACATATTTAAAGAGAACTGATGTGCACCATACTTTTATTTCAATAAAAAATCATAACCCTAAAACCCCCTATTTCAGTCAATGTATTAATCTTTTACCAATATTAATCACACTGTAAAACATAATTTTACATGGTAAAATATGCTATTTAAAACTACTAAATAATAACACCAATATATATGTAACAAAATAAGTATTTCTGGTTTATAGAGGAGTTCTGTAGTCATTTGTTTTTCAAGTACTCTACTGTATATAGAAATACAGATTTTGATTCTTAAAAATTGAGGACCTATCACTGCAAATATATGATGAGCACAAGTTATAGTATAAGCATTTGAACTTGCATAATAAGAATAAGAAAAAACATATTCAAACACCACGAAACTTGCAATGTGTTCATGCCAAGCCAAAATAACATCAAAAGTAAACTGAAACATGTTTAATCCTACAAAACATGTTAACATTGGTTTGGTCTGAGCCTGTCAGAGTTGCTGTTGTGATCCCTGTTTTCACTGTAGATCAAACTGAAATCAACTATGTGTCAGCAGATGCAGTTAAAAAATAATTAGATGTAAGGATTTATGGCATGTTGTTGTAAATTTGTGGGTTAAGATAAGACTTAATATTTAAAGAAAAAAAAAATTTTAAATCCTGAATGAGGTATAAACTATTTAAATATTATAGCAGTGTTTTAAAAAATTATTGCAATACTTTCGCATGTAATGGTACTAAAAACAAGTCTGTTGATTATTTTATTTCTTCATTACAAAATGTGTGATAGTCATAATATAAACAGAAACTATTCACAGGATTTTTATTTTGTCTTTTCATTCACATGTTCAATTTAATTTTTCTATGGACTACTAAATAACTTACCTGCTATATCAATGTAGTCATTGAATAGCTCAAAAGTTTTGTGCTACCCAAAAAGACCCAACACCAGGAGAACAGTCTAATTCTTTTTATTGAACAGGTATTGCTGTCTAATGGGTATGGTATAGCTTGCTTCATGTCTTAAAACTTGCTATTAGCTTGAAAAGTGAGTGCGTGTTTTTCAGTATGTTTAAAAATATTAAAAAAATAATAAACCAACAAAAACATTAGTCTTGCCTCAATTAAATTCTGTTGAATAAACATAAAGGTTTATGTGGTGTCCTGCAAAACAGAGATTTCAGAAGGATGTTAGTTTTGATTCTGAATTTTCAGAAATTGCTGTATTTTGATATGACTGTAAGGTCTATATGTAAGAGCATTTTGGCTTTTCTGTTTTATTTTACAATTAAAAATGTTTGAGTAAAAAAATTAAAGTAGCAGTTTAATTTGCTGTTATGCAGCATTTTTTAGTGCAAATAATTCTTGTCTTAATGTCAGTCATGGATCAAATTATTACTAGGTAACTCAAATATAACTAGTCACTCAAACCAACAAAATGAATGTCGATTTAAAAAAAAAAAAAACAACAACACAACAAACCCAATACTTTTCTTTCCTTTTTTTTTTTTTTTTTTTTTCCCCCTCTTCTTCTGATGCTGGCAAAGATAAAAGCTGTGCAATTACACCTTAGCAGCCAGGATTCTGAACTTCACTGGATTTGTCAATCAGAAAGCTCAACTTACTTGTTCACTTTCATAAAATTTAGAAGCAGAGGACAGAATGGTAACCTGGTCTTCTGTCTGTACCAGTGCAGAATTGTTTCCAGCCTGTATATTTATTCGGTAATGGTTTGGCCAGTTATTTTAAAATTGCTTAGCAGTGGGCCAGTCTTTGCTCTCTGGGGAGATTTTTCTATTGGTTAACTCACAGTCAGGTTTTTCTTTTTCCCCTACTGATATATTCCCTTTATTAATTTCCTCCCATTACTCCTAGTTATACCTCCTTTTACTATGCTAAATAATTCCTTTTATGCTAAATAATTCCTTTTTTCCATTTTTGAGTTATCACTCTGTAACATTGCTGTTCTCCTTTTTATGGAAACTGTCTCAAATTGGCAAGGTCTAAAATATGCTGAGTTAAATCTGCTATAAAAGACTTTATTGACAATTACTATAACTTAAACACAGTCCTGCTTTAATAAGCTCAGCTAAAACTGAAGTTTGAATAATTTTTGTTAGCTGAACCAAGAAATCTATTAAAAGGAGCCCTCTATTTTGAACTGGTTTGTAGTGATGTACTGGGGCCAAATGATTAAGCATAACTTAGATAGCCAAAATTGTCTGGGTCAAATTACCCTGTCTGCTGAGAAATGCAACAGGGTTGAAAGAGACACAGACGCCAGGCAAATGTTTCTGGTAAGAGGAGGAAAAGCAGTACAAGACTGTCTCCTTTTTTCAAGGTAGAAGCTAATTTGGGTAGGCTCTCCTTCCCTCTCTGCATTTTCCTGAAGGCTGGAGACTGCCTGGTGCTGAAACCTGTGGATACCCCCTCCCAAAACACTGCTTTCTCTTGCTGTCTGCGGGAACGGGGACTTGGTGCTGCAGATTTGGCCTTATTCTGCTCCGAGCTTAGAGAAGAGCTGGGCTGGTTCATTAGCTGCATGTGCCCATGATGCAGCAGGTAGGTGCTGGTGCAGGGCCAGAATTGGCCCCTCCGCACCAACACCCTCGTGTGCATGGTCCCATAAAGGTTGACTGAGGCATTGAGGAGGTAACACGCTTCACAGTGAGTATTACCTGCAGCCAAAATTCCTGATGGGCTTTGATCAAACTTTGTATCTGGGAAGGCCCAGCTAGGGGCAGGGGGACTAATTCTGTGCTGAGGTAAAAACAGGGCAATGGTAAGGTAGGGTGAATGCACAGAAGTTCCTAGATTTTCAAAGGAGAACGCAGGTTTCCCTGTAACTCTCATGGCACGTTGGGAAAATTTGGGTGGTAAACATAAGCTAAACCATGTCTAGTTTTCTAAACCGTCTTCTACCTCAGCTTCCTTTCCCTAGAGAGACCTCTAAATTTAGTTAGGGAGACTTTCACACCAGCAGCCTGACAAGGATTGAAAACCACTGCAAAAATGTTGTACTGATGCACGCTACCATCACGGTTATAGCAAGAAGGTTTGCTGTTGTTTGACACCGTGCATATGACATCAGTAACTCTCCATTTGCATCAGGGCTGCTTTTGCAAAATAGTAAGCGGATTCTACCCTGGCTGAAGTTAATGGAAACTGAGGGCTCATTCCCTTTGACAAGCCAGACATGTTTTAAGAGTACCTGTGTATGCTTAAACAGGGACTTCTTTTTTTCCCTTCAGTTGCTTATTTTTGTAAAACTTTGATTTCTGCATCTCACAGGATTGAGCCTTCCCATATGTGTGTCTGTGTAGATAAATGTATTTTATTTTATTTAACTTCCTAAACTGATGTGAATTTGTACAAAGCTTTCAGTGTCATAGTGATGGCTGTCTTTATTACATTACTTTTGCTGGTCAGCATATTGGTTCTGATAAAAATTAAGGCTGCTGAGATTCATCTTATTTTGCAGAGTTTAAACCTGCTTTTAGAATATTTTGTCTTGTCTTAAAATATGATCTCTTACTGAGGATATCTGAAAAGTGATAGATAATGTAGGCAAAAATTCTACAAGTAGTGGTAAGTGTTTGTTTCACAATTACATTTAAAACCTTCTTTTTTTTTAAATTCTGATATAATATATTCAAAACTATTCTGCGATCCCTCGGAGCATGTAAAAGTGCTCCACGTAAACAGGTCCCTCTTCCCTTGTTCGTTAGACTTTAGAGATGCTGCTGAAAGATTTGAGTGATGGTGCAATGTTTTAAATTAAATATAGATTTGGGGTTCTGAGCCTGCTGAGTTGAGTGCTGTAAACATTGGAGGACCAATCAAAACAAACATAAGTGACACAAGTGATCTTCATTGAATCATTTGGCATTTCTCTTGACTTGTTTAGAGACAAATGCTTTTGTTTCCTTTTGCGGAATATTGTTTGTAGATCTAGTCTGAATTTTCATTTATAGAGAGTACATCACAAGATAAATAGCATGCTTTTACCTTGAGCAGCTAGTTAAAAAAATGCAGAGTATAAAGCAAGGGAGCTGTGGCATTTGGAGGCTCTGTTTTCCTGGTGTGATTAACTGTATTCCGTTCCTGATCAACTGTGCTCTCTGTTTACAGTATCCTAACTCCATCATGTGCTGTTTATGAGTAAAATTTCCAATTTGAAATTGCTATGGCTGAGAAGGAAGAAGCGTTACGCGCACGTGTGTGTGCGTGTGCATGTGTGTGCGTATTCATTAACATCTGGGGTAGCAGATGCTGAGAGCTCTTTTTCCTTGGTTTGAATACGTTTTACATCAGTGGAAGGCACTGAGAGATCTTATGCTGCAATCTTTTGTGAGCGGCAGCTTAACATTCTTTTTATTGCTTCACTAGAAGGGGACCATGCAAGCCAAGGCCCTTCCAGTGTTAACAGCTCCAGAATATTGCTCAGCTAAGTGATGAAGAGGGCTTATATGCTGAAAGGATTTCAGGAGGAGGGTTATCATAGAAAAACAGCAACAAAAAAGACCCCCAAACCTAAAAACATTTTAATTGGTTAGGAAACATGAACAAGAGGGTCAAAGCTTTATCTTACAACTTTAATTTTTGAGTTGTAGAAGACTCATTGGAAAGGTTGGACTTGAGTTAGAAGACTAGATGATCGTGTGCAAGTGTAAGGATATGATTTTCTCACTTCTGTAGTTAAAGAGCCGGGAGGCGTAGCAGAGCATCCCATGGAAGGGTATTTATTTATTGGTTTTTCCTTCTTCCTCTGTACAACAGCTTGACCTCTCTACTGGATGAGTAGATCTGGCTGTCCTCTCTTTGGTCCTTTCAGAGGCTTTTTACATCTGCAGTCATGTTCACTATTAAAATGTGACTAACTATGGAGAATTTCCTTTGTTAACTGCAGCAGAAAAATATGGTCCTTTGTAATACAGGGAGGCTGATGGAGCTAAAACAAAGATTAGGCCATTTCAAGAATAATCACTTAGTTGTGTAGTGTAGTTCAAAGCACAACACAGAAAAACAGGGAAATAATGAACAACCCTTGCAGAGGTGACTTTAGGAGAGAGTAGAATGAGATGTTAAAAATAAACAAAACGAGTCATTGATGAGAGCTATGCTTAATACAAAATGTATCTTTCCCCTTTGAAGGGCAACATCACACATGTAGAATGTCTCATACTGGCTGAGAAAGGAAAGACTAGTTAGTGGCCAAGAACACCCTGATGTTCTGTGCTACAAATTGAAAGTGAAGGTTACTTTCTTGTAGACTTTATCTTAAAGCAGTAAAACGGGTAGCTGCAGCTACAACTGAAAGTATTGATTTTGTAATTTCAGCAAATTAAGAACAAGACAGGAAACCTATTAAACCTTTCCACTGATTGCCAGGGCACTTTTTGGTGATGCTGGTGCTGACATTAAAATTACATGCGCCTGTCTCTTTAAAGACAAACATATACATTTTACAGAAGATAGTGCCAGTTAACATGCTGAAAAAGGATCTTTATAAATCTGTGCAATTTCACATTTCAGATGTGAAACTTTTGAAGCCTGATGACATGAATGTCAAGCAGCACATCTAAAATTTTCATAAATTATGGTTCATGTTAGATGTGCTTTTATTACATTTTAATAAATTAAAATTTTCACAAAGCCAGAAGATTTTTTATAATAATAGCAAAGATGGTAACGCTAGTAATAGCATTATCTGTCAGAACATTATGAGTAATGATTATGTAAAAATCTATGTAACAAAGGCTAACAGAAGAAATGATCAAATTATATTCTTCTGTATCTTGTATAAAACAAGTTATTTTATTACGGTAGCAAAAACCCAACTTCTCTTAAAGCAATATTTAAATTACTTTTAAAAATCGGTGTAATTAAATTCATGTGAATTACAATAGTTAAGATCACTTGTTTCATAAAGAATTGTTTTAAAGCTTTGCTTTAATATTACCAAATATAAATTAAAATGTTGCGTCTTTTACAAATGCAATATTTCTAATAGTCCTTAACAAGAAAATTTTTCATTAAAAGTGGGGCAGGGAACGGGAAATTATACCTGGATCCACTCTGAACACCCTATAAAGATGTAAGTTTCCAGTTTATCCAATTCATAAATATTTTGTTTCATCTGAGCGGGTATTTGGCATCATTCCAGTGTGTAAACAAGCATGGGTTTTACACACACAAATCTAATTTACAGGCAAGCCATCATCTACATTTACTGTAGTAGCCAGCAGTTTGTGATGTGCCTGTAACAGAAATGCACAGTGATAGAGGAGGAGGTGGGAATGTAAATTTGAAAAAAGAGATTGGATTTGTAACAACAAAGGCGATCTTAAAAAGTGGGGGGGAACACTGCTGAGAGACTGTGAGCCAAAAGTCTCCATCAGAGGGGACTTCAGGAACTTGTAGCAGGTGTTTATACCACCCCTAAACATATGAATGAGAATGTGCAGCTTATGTTAGTAGTGAAGCAGCAGAATAGTGTATGAAAATGAGTACCGGGTGTGAAAATGTGTATCTAAAGATAAAGGTGTGGAATGGTGAAGTGGATTTAATAGTAAGAAAGATCTGGAATAAGTAGGAGGACAGACCTGAGAGGAGTGCAGAGCTTCAAACAAATGAACAAACAAAATCTTTTTTCTCTGCTGAAGGAGTAATGCACTTGGGGAATGGTGGAGCTCTGTAGCTGCCCATCCTAAAACAGCAAAAGTTCAGGTGATAACGGTGTCTCTTTGCAGCACGTCTCTTTAGTTTACCAGGAATGCACATGCATGCCTGCTTATACAGACCTATACCTTTTCCCTTTGTTTTCACAGCAGATATGCCAGGCTATCTGATGCCTGCCAAGTTGGATACACATTGCATATTACAAATATATTCAGATAACACCTATAACTCCACAAAAACATTGGTGCTTTATTGTACTGCAGAAGCAGAAAATTACACAGAGAAATCCAGCTCCCACGCAAGTCATGGTCTGGAGCTTCAATGAACCTGGAGCAATGAATATGAAGAGGAGAAAGATGCAATAACAGTAACTATGGGTGCACACATAAGTTATTCACAGTGGCCTAAATACTTACAGGTGGCCACCAGGATAACCACTCCCAGATGGTGGTGATTTGTAGGGAGTGAGGCAAAAGGTAGGTTTTAAGGAGGAATTTTAAGAGATAAAGATCAGTCACTGCTTGAGAGATGACACTTTATTTGGTACAGGATGGATTCAATAACCTGAGAAGGAGCTTTAACTTACCTTGCTAGAGTTCCTTCTGGCCATTTGACAATGCTGAGATTTTATTAAACCTACTGTGGGTTTGAGCCTTCTCCTGAATTTCTCTTTGAACTGTTCCTTCTTATTAACTGTTAGTTTTCCTTTCCTCCATCACAGGTACTCACTACCTGCCACTCTTCTGTAGATCTATAATTTTGCCAGAGTTGTGAGTGGTGGTGTTTCCACCTAAATTTTATCACAGTGTTTTTTGATTTGTTTGTAACTTTTTTCAGATTCACCAGAACATTTAACTGTATTTGGTTTTTAATGGAATGTTCCAGTTCTGAACTGGAAAATATGCATGTATATGTTTTATATATTCATATGTGTATTTACATATACAAATATAAACATGCACCAAAATCCCTCACCTGTTTGTTTCAGGAAGGTGGAAGAACAAAGAATGGCTGGGTGGCGGAAGGTACACTCTAAAACATGCAAGTCCTTCCTTGATATAAAGCGAAGATTAGAACATCAGTCTTCCACATCCAGGGATAATACCTAAACATTCAGACTGAAGTAATGAATAATATTTTTTTCTGCAATACAAGAGATGGATGGAGACATAAACAAGAAGAACCAGTAGCCAAGCAAGGTGGGATAATTGCTGGAATATCGCACAAAAACCAGTACATAGTCTACTGTATAGGTCTCCCACAGTCCTGGGAAGTGTCCTCATTAAAAGCTCTTTTATGGTATTCTGCAGAACTTGCTTTCCGTATGAAACAATTGGACAATATGGGTTATGACCCAAGATAGAAAGGGGAAAAAAATATTAAATCTCCCAAAACGCTGCAATGTAGGAGAATCACGTCCTGCATACATTTACACTGTGAATAATAGAAGTCTTTCTGACACATGTGAACCCATGCTCAAAAATGCACACGTGCACACTGGAAAACACTGATCTTTATTAAGATTTGATTTTGCCTTGAAGCCTGTCCAGAAGTGCAGAACCAGAACTATCCAAAAGCCACTTGAAACTGAATCAACAGGTGACAAAAAGTTTGGCAGAAACATGGTGATTTTGTGGAAAGTAAATTTGGATACCAATACCTGCATTTCTTAGTGTGTTGTAAATGGTAAGAGCCAAATTCTTTTGCATAGTCAAGATAAGGTTATGTGCCACTGCTGGAATTGTGAATTAGTTGGAAAATGTGTCTACTGATGTTCTTGAGATATTAACATGAAGCTCTCAAGGCCTGATTTCTGATTTTCAGTAGACATACAGTGAAAATAACACTTATATTTGAGGGGTAAGAAAGTTAATATTTGCTTGGTAAGGAAGTTAATAAAGATCAAGTTAATAAGACTCTCTGATAACAGGATTGTGCTAAATGAAATGGTAGCAAACATGGGATATGCTTGTAATAAATGGCATAATTTCAAACTTAAGTCCCAACAAAGTGTCTGCCTGAATTTCACAGAAATAATGTAAAAATAGCATAAGCAAAATAAATTCATACAAGTGTAAACTGAAAAGAGAAATAATGAATTTAAACCATCTTAAATAAATTTCTGAAAAAAATACATCACTATTCTTGGATGATGTCACCAAACTAGTTGAACACAGATCCACACAAAACCCAGTATCAGTAGTGGATTTTGTACTAGAAATAGTGATAATTTTTGTAGGCATTGAAATAGAATGTAATTATAAATGGTAATGAGGGAAATAGGAAAAGAGAAAAAATGTTTTCTGACATTTTGTTTTCTTCTGCATACAGTGTACACTATTCACATACAGTAAATACACAACTTGCATGCCTGTTGGAGTCTACACAGGGTTTTTTATTGTCTAAGTTCTGATTTTCCTTGGTTTCTCTTTCACCTAGGTAAGCAAATTGATAGGAAGCAAGTGTTCCTTTACGAAGAATTGACTTTTTCATTGAGAAATCATTGAGTGCTAAATATTCTTTGATGACCTGAAAAATGTTTCTAAGGATAGCAGAAAGGAAAAATCTTTTGATGTTAAAAGGCAATTTTTTTTCTTCCACTGCTTTCAAACAAGGGGAAAAAAAAAAAAAGAGTGAGAGCAAGAGAGAGAAGAGTGGGAAGAGAGAAATTACACTTTCAGTTTATGGAATTCAGTGGTGTGTGAAATTCATAAATGAATTTTTGTTTTATTTTCTTTGTTCCCTCCAAGTTTTCCTTATTGTTTAGTCAATGTTTCCACTGGGGCAAATACATGAATGTAATGATTTTGTCTCATGGTTGTGACTAATAAAGATGTGGTTAAAGGCAGAAATGGTAAATTATCACCTTGAATCAAACTTGGAAATAGTCAAGAAAATATCAGATGTTTTCCAGAAATAATTAAGTGAAAATCAATGGCTCTGTTAGTTCCTTACTACTTGTTATCTTTTCTCTTTTCTCTAAGAAGGAGGAAATGGGTTGAATTTTAGTTTTGGTTAAATCTCAGAATGTTTGATTTTCTGAACTTACTGAAATAATTTCCTTTCTAGCTTCTTAGGCATTTTCCATTGCTGTTTCTTAATCCTTGAAATGCCATTATTATTATTATTATTATTATTATTATTTACTATTATTACTGGGGATAAGGCACTTTCTTAATCTGCTTTCTTTTGTTGTTAATATAAATCAATTAACAGTTATGTGGAAAAAATGCTGAGGGGTGTTTCTCAACTTCGTTGCCCATTGCTCTTCTCCTATACTGTACCATTTGCATCTCTTTCCCTCCCAAATACACTTTCAGACATCATAAGGAGTATTATGTTTGCTGTTCTTGGGTCTCTTTCTCTGCCCATGCCCCTCTTTTCTGCCTTGGACAGTTCTTCCCAGATTGGGAAATATTGAGTCTCTTGGTCACAGTGCAACTGGGTGTGTATGCTCAGCAGACATGAACAGTGTTTCACTTTCTGTTAATTAAGACATCTTCCCTCCTAAGCCACCACTCTTTCAATTTGAGTGCCTGCTGGATCCTCCACTGGTCCTCCAGTTCCAGTTTTCCCAGTAAATGCCTTCCAAAAGAGGAGGATTGTCTTTCCCCACAGCCCCCACTTTTTCCATACTGAGTGTGGAATCAGAACATGGCTTCAGCTGTCTCTGCTATGTTCCCATGTTTCCCAGTGAAAAGAAAATTAGAACATTCTGTCTGCTAGCTCTGGCACTGCCCTTACCTTTGGAGTCTCAACTTTTGCAGTGGTGAATGCCTAGTAGTGGAGCTATGGAGTAAACTGTGCAAATAGAATTGTTTTATATTGTGATATTATGGGAAATGGAATTAGTTTTAGAATCCCTTTCTTGTTTTTTTCTTTTCAAGAAGCTCAAAGTTTGAGAAGTGCTATGTGGAAACAAATTGTTTGATAGTATTCCCCTGGCATGTGATGGAGAAGTGATATTTCTTCTATCTCTTCACAGCATTTGCAGTTATAATGCACATTTATAATTTTTTGCCCTGTTTTATTTAATCTCTTTAGGTTTTCTTGACTCCTTTGTTTTAGGAGTCACCTAAATGTGCTAGATAACTCAATGGACAAGTGTGGCTTAGGCATATTATTATTTAAGCTCAACAGCACACAAGGAAGAGGTTAAGCCATTATTATATTGTGATTCCTTTGATTTCTTTGACAGGATGACCAGATATTGGTCTAAAGCTGGGGCTGAAGAGTTGCAGCCTCAGCATGTCTGGAGAAAAGCTTGAACTTACATCTATGAATTTGAGGTATGATACCTTAACTGCTTTTTCACATGCTAAATGGAGGATGATGAAACTAAGACAAGGCAAGAATATTAAAGCAATCTTTTATAGTGAAGAATAGTTTCTAAAGGGAAGCATTAGAAGCCTGCAGCCTCGGACATCTAAAACTGGTTTGTTCATAGCCCTAGGAAGCTTATTCTTCGTAGCTACTGTGTACAGCTTAAATCTGGACTAGATGATAAAGCAAGTCTTGCATGTTTCCTTGAAACTCCATTTTTTTCCCAAATCAGGAACAAAATCTTACCTGTCTACTAAGGAAGATCATACAATGAGAAAAGGTGACCAATCTCTATGTAGTCAGGTTAACTGGTGAGCAGTCCCAGGCTGCCTGCTGAGGTATGCTCCTTTGGGGAAGTGTCTCTCCAACTGGAAAACCTTGTTCTTATTGGCGATATGGATGCAATTGGTTTCATCACTTAGCTGGGGGAACCTGAGCTCAAACATGGACACTGTTACCAAAGGTAACAGATCTAGCCTAAGGTCTTCTGTCATATTTTGTGGCAAGAAAAAAGAAGCTTTGAAGAGATTTTTTTTTTGTATTCTCAGCCTTAAGCAAATGAGTACTGCCACACACACACACACACAAAGTCAAGGGATGGGTTTAGATATTGCATTTTTTAAAATGATACATTGCAAGTTCTTATCATGTGTCTTATCTTTTACACTGCTAAGATACATGTACTTTTAATTTGGAAACGTGCCTACAAATGTGACAGCAAGAAAATTACTATTTAAATATGAAACCTGAGTTTCATATGCAAGTGCATATTTCCAGGAAGGAGATGGAGATTAGAAATATTTTCTCAACTGTAAAGCCATTTATTTCTTCAGGAAATTATTTGGGCAAACTGAGAAGAGGAGGTTGGAAGGATCTGTCACTGAAGGAGGCAATACCTAAGCAGCAAGGGTGTTCTACAAAGAACAGGCAATTTGATAACCCTTCTAATGAATGTAATAACTAAGCATTAGAGTAGATGGCTGAGGAAGATTGTGGAATTGTCATTGTTGTTTTTTAAGAAAAGAATATTAGAAAAATATCCATCAGGACTAGTTCAGGTGAGGTCTTGCTGTACAGGGTAGGATTGCTGATTTATGAGTTTTTTTTCTGGCTCAATTCTACCTTTTCTGAAAGAGCAGGTAGCTTTTTAAGGCGTGGTTCTGAGAGGATGACAAACCTCCATGGTCTTTTCTTAGTCAGGACTTGTGGTTTGAAACATTATCTTCTCATAAGCACTGCCAAACAACAGAAGCAAGTGAATGTTGTTAGACATTTAAAACAAGAAATAAGATTAAAATTGTGAGTTGTGGGTTGCAATCCCAACAGCATTCTGTTGAAAGGGAAGTGGACATAGTCTGACTGTAAGGCTGGAGAAAGATCAGCCTCAGAAGGGATCTTCCTTGCAGAGATGTCTGCAAAACCCTTGTTTTACTGCAGGGTAGTAGGGAGAACAAGGAACAAAACTCCAGCTCTGCACAAATGGGTATGTGCACCTGTGGCCATCTGGCTACTGCAGTGCTGTTGTTGCCTGGGCTCCATGCACACACTCTGACCTAACTCCTCTTCATAGATCTCTTGAGCACAGCCCAGGATTTAGGCCAAAAGGTTTCATACACCCCCAGAGGAGAAAAGCAATCAAGTCTTCCTGGTGGTCCCCAGAAGTGAGTCTCTACCTCACAAATATGGAGCAGGACCCAATGGAGTTGAGATTTTGCCTAGCCTGGCTCTTAACCGCAGACATGAAAGGAGCCTCCCCTTCCTCAGTGAAAATGATTCCCACAGTATATGGCAGATATACAGGTGCAAACTGTGCGCTGGTCTACTGTCATGGTTTAAGCCCAGCTGGCAACAAAGCACCATAAGACCGCTCGCTCAGTCCTCCTCCCCACCCCCGCCCCAGTGGGATGGGGAGGAGAAAATATAAACAAAAGCTCATGGCTTGACACAAGGACAGGGAGGGATCACTCACCAACTACGGTCACAGGCAAAAAAGAGACTCAACTTGGGGGAAAAAAAAAAAGCAATTTAATTTACTACCAATCAGATCAAAACAAGGATAATGGGAAGTAAAACCAAATCTTAAAACACCTTCCCCCAACTCCCTCCTCCTTCCCGGCCTTAACTTCATTCCCAATTTTCTCTACTTCCTCCCTCCCAGTGGTGCAGGGGGATGGGGAATGAGGGTTGGGGTCAGCTCCCCACACCTTGTCTCTGCCGCTCCTTCCTCCTCAGGGGGAGGAGGACTCCTCACTTGTCCCCTGCTCCAGCATGGTGTCCCTCCCACGGGAGACAGTCCTCCATGAACTTCTCCAACATGAGTCCTTCCCACGGGCTGCAGTTCTTCATGAACTGCTCCAGCGTGGGTCCTTTCCGCAGGCCATAGTCCTCCAGGAGCAGACGGCTCCAGCGCAGGCTTTCCCATGGAGTCCCGGCCATCTTCGGGGGCATCCACCTGCTCTGGCGTGGGCTCCTCTCTCCCCGGGCTGCAGGTGGGCATCTGCTCCCCCGCTCCCCTCCATGGGCTGGGGGGGACAGCCTGCCGTCTCACCAGGGCTGCAGGAGCATCCCCTCCTCCAGCACACCGCCTCCCTCTCCTTCCTCACCGACCTCGGTGTCTGCAGAGGGGTTCTTTTCTCTCACAGTCCACTCCCCTCTCTGCTGCAGGTTCCCCTTCTGAAATCTGTTCTCCCAGAGGTGCTACCACCATCACTGATGGGCTCGGCCTGGGCCAGAGGCAGATCTGCCTTGGAGCCAGGGGAACTTCTAGCAGCTTCTCACAGGAGCCACCCCTATAGCCCCCTCCCCCACCACTAAAACCCTGCCACACAAACTCAAAATGTCTACTCACAAAGACTCTTGACAGGTACACTCAAATTTCATTTCAGTTGCTTTGAATTTAGAGGAGTTTCACTTTCAACAAAACTTTAATTGCAGTGAACCTGCTGTCCAGGTTTAGAGGAGGAGGCGTTCTCTCACCCCTTTTGAATGGCTGAGCAACGAGGGTGTCTGAGGAGAAGAGGGAAAGAGAAAGCATCTGAAGGACCATCAGACTGTCAACCTGGAACACAGAACTACTCACACACACACCTCTGCTGGCTTGGAGGTGCCTTGTACTGCATCTACCAAAATAGATGATAATTCAGGAATGGCCATCCACAACCTCAAATATGCCTGCTGAATTGGAAAGTGTTATCTATGCATTTCATATTTGTTATAGAACAGAAGTTGGATTCGTACTGGTTCAGAGCTGCAACCCTGAAATGAAACACTGAAGGAGCATGAGGGTGAGTGGTTTCTGTTTGGCCTAGTAAACCAATCCTTTCCTGAAGGGCTGCGAGAAGGAAGCTAGGGGGGAGACAAAATGGGGTAGTCCTTTGTACCCGAGTGCATTGTCTCCTGTGGAATATAGGTCACGGGATAAAATACATTTGCAATACTGGAACTATCTTTCCCAAAACCAAACATGCAAATTTAGCACATTGGATTCACATTTTTGTTCCCTGCACAAACAAAGGTGATACTACTGGAATTCTGATTAAGTCTAATGAGGGAAAGCGTAATGTATTCATTCCTTCCACTCTGGCTTCTTGAACAGATTAGCTGCAAAATTTGCCCTTCTTCATGCTCACAAAACATAAACATAGTTAAAAGGAAATCATAATACTACTTGATGTAAACCCAGTGCTTAATTTTTTAATCTTTAAAGAATAAAAGTTAATACATCAATAGCAAATTAAGCAGATGACAACTTGGTATATTTATATTAGTAGTTAGTTATCAGCAGATTAATACTGACTCATACCAAGAGCAGGTTTATGTCTGGACAGTAGGAGGTGGTAACTTCCTACTCAACCAAGATATGTTTGAGTCTGCCACAGGATTAGATGACCAAGTCATATGATTCTTAAAGGAACTAGCAGACAGAAACCCTAGCTTAGATAAAGTTTTGTACAGAAATGTAATAGAAAGTAAAGAAAAAGCAGCATGGGGACATTTTGAGATAATATTTTAATTTGTAATTATTTTTGTGCATATACATAGCATGTTTTTTTCATGTTTATGAATACATACTTTGCATATACTCACCTATACTTACATAAACACTCAGATAGGTTGGAGATAGCCATTATCACTTGTTAGGATAACTTAATTAAACTTGCTTATTAAAACCCTTTAATTCGTTAGTGATAAAATCTTGATTAGTACATTTTCCTGCTAGGTGACCTTCTAATTTAATAGAAAACGAATTTTTAAATGGAGGAAAATGCCTGTGGCAGAGATTTTGTGCAAGTGAATAGAGTTTGTAATACACATAGGGATATAATCGAGCCTAATTAGTGAGGGTGCAAATGAATTTTTATTTCATACACCAGAAGTGTCATTGATGAACCATGGTTCAGAGTTTGAAATGCATTCAGGATGGCAGTATGGGACTGAAGTCTGTGGGAAAATCACAAGCTAATTCATTGATTGCCCCTTGGAAATTACTGCTGTTAATTGTTAGGTAATTAACATGGAGCTACAATTATACTGGCCTTAGGGGGTGATTAATGTTTCAACATGTCACATTAGCAGCGGCTGGATTTTAAAAGCTTTTCTTTTCACATGGTTTAGAGACAGATGGTATATTGTCTATGCAAAATTGTTTTCTTTTACTGAAGTTTATACCAAAACTAAGCGAATATTCTTTTTGTGCTACATCTTATTTTTATATAGTTGAATTGTAAGCATCTTGGCCTGATGCACTTTAAGAAATAATATTTGTTTAAAAAAATCCCCATTATACCTGCTATGAATGCATAAAATATGCATGTTGAAAGGAAATTATTTCTGTTCTTATTTTTCATGTAGAAAATAAAAAATAGATAATGTAAGATTAGACCACTTCATGGCAGGTCTCACATTATTTAGTGATGATACAGGGAAAAGAACTGCACAATATGATACTTATTACAATCAATATAATTTAAGCAGAAACCAAATAAAACATGTTGAACAAATGCATTTAGTAACAGTAATAAAGAGTATATTAATATCTCCACACTTCAATATTATACTTTGTTCTGTGTTAAGATTTTTTTCTCTTCTCACAGTTCCAAGAGTCAGAATAAGACTGGCATGGACATTTTAGAATCGTACTGTGTTCTGCTTTAGCTGTTAATATGCAGAATTAAATCCCTAAAATTTTCAAAGACAGCAGTGTCTGTGTTAGGAAGACTGTTAATGTGATCCTGGGATGACTACTCTTTTCTTTTTTTTTTTTTTTCTTCCTGCTACACTAGATAGATATTTTGCAAACTGGTGGGTTACTGGTATTCACTGTGTAAATATTTTCTTGGTAATATTCCTAAGATATGTCCTATGTATGTTCCTGTTTGGGGTAGAAAATTGAAGTTTTGAAAGTGTTTCTTTTCTTTCTCATAACTGAGTATGGCACTAAGTCTTGTGAAAGGATATATTTAAATGTTACACTTGGAATAGCTTCTAGAAATTCTTTAGGTTTGTAAGATTATTTTTTTGTTTTCCATAGCCAATGAAGTCACATAGTCCAAAAGATGTAACGGACTTCTGCTAGTTGAGAGGACTGGTTTCTATGACAGCATATATCTTTCTCTTTTTCTTGTTTCATTTTTTGGCTACCTGTGATTTTCGAGTTGTAATCTCTTTCTTAGTAGTCTCATACTATGGTCTTTGTTATAACTCCAGTCACTTGCATTTGTATCGATTGTTCCACTACAACATATGACAGAAATCTTTATCATTTTCAGCCATGCCTTCTAATAACTTTTTAATTTCTGTTAAAACATCTAAATCTAGAAGATAGGTTTCTGCTTTAAAAATAAGGTTGTTTTAGAATAAAAAGCAAAGAAATGTAGCAGCAAGAATAGACATCTAAATTTTGTAAATATTCTTTTGTCATTGTGATTTTTCTTTCTACAGAATAATATGAATTAAAACTTTATTATGCACTTAGGCTTCATTCAGCTGAATTTTCTCACTTTCTCAGAGGACCCTGGGTATTACCTAAACATGCAAAGTGTCAGTGACTGAACTGGAAGAGATGAATTTTATGAAGAACTTAATGGAATGGAATGATTAGGAATGATTATACAGCAGGAGATCACCTGCATTTGGTTAGTCATACAGGCTTTCCCGTGCTTTCGTTTGAGTGATCAGGAGCCAGAAAATCCCAGTACATGGGTAGGTTTAACCGGAGATTCTGACCACTGCTTTTAAAGAGCGGTAGTAGTAAGCTGATACAACGCTTGGTCAGCGGAACCCTTAAGCATATGGTTAACTTTAAGCACATGAGTAGTTCTGTTGACATTACAATTAAGTCTCTACTTACATGTTTTGTTAGATTAGGGTCATTGCCCTGGGAGGACTCCACAGGGGAAGAACACTCTAATTGGCAGTCTTATGAAGTTACTCCTGGCCATGTGTCTATGGAATAGTACATTTGTCTGTTCAAAACCCTCAAATCAAAGGACCTGTGGTCCTATAGCCCAGGACAGATTCCAATTTACAGTAAGGCCATTTTGGACTCCCTTAGTATGTAAAAGATGTGCAGCAATTATTTATTCCTGCTTTAAGAACTGTCTGCATTGCCAGTGCATTAATAAGAATAAGCACAAGACCCTACATGATTATTTGATCACTAGTAAAAGTTTGAGGCCATAGCATTCCTCAAATGTATGTTCTAGGCATTTATGTTAGCTTCTTGGATTCTTTTCTTCTGAATCTCCTTTTGATTTCTATTTATGTGGATACTTTTGTGCTAGTTTCTATATTTATGAAAGCAGTGCCTGTGCTTCTAGCCTATTTTAAATTTAGGCTTTTATGGCAGTTGGCTGTAACATGAGTGCTAAGAGTGTGGTGAAAAAAATAGAAGGAAACTTTGCATAGATTGATTTCTTCTCTTCCTTTTCTAAAGTGACTGTAATCATCCTACTAATAAAATTTATTGGGAGAATATCTCCAGTCTCAGGATTTCCAAGTTTGACTCATAAATTCTGAATTCCGACTCATAAATTCTCTCTAGACCAGTATGCTTCAGAGGACACAACACAGAAGTTGTCTGTCCCTTGCTAAGAAACAGCAAGATCTGTGAAACAGGCATTGTAGTGTTCTACCACAGTTTGCATAAGGAAATGGAGTGAAAAACTTGGTTGCTGTACAGAAAGGATGCTTGAGGAGAAATCTACCATGAGTATGGAAAAGTATCTGAGGAATGGGCTTGTTTGAAGGAAAGGTAAGGAGATGAAATAGTGGAATTTGCCCTTTCTTTGTGAAGATTTAAGGCATTTTGTCAGCTTTGCAGCAAGTTGCCCTTCTCCCTCCCCGTTGGTTTTTATTCTAGCAGTTTTCTTGCGCTTAATTGGAAGAAAGAATTGGAGGTGGATTTGTATGTGTAAAAAAATGCCACGAAGAACATTGTACCTCTCAGTAGATAAGTGAAAATACGTATCTGGCACAAGATATAATGTTCCAGAAGAACACTGCTCCTGACAGGAGCTCTGCCTCTGGATCTTTGAGGGAAGTTTGTGGGTGCCTTTGGCTCTTCTGCTGTTGTCAAGGTACCATAAATGGCCGCTCACATGAACAGAACCTCAGCCATTTGTTCCCTTCCTTCTCCCCACCTCATCACTCAGTAAGCTTGTCTACCAGCTACATTGGCATACTCACCTCTCTCCCAGTGACATTGATCAGATATGTGGGTAATATGTATGCATTTACATTTAAAACATTATTAATGATTGGAAAATTCCTCTAAATCTCTATTTAAAGAAAAATGGAACAAAACTCCCCATTATACTTTTTCTCAAGTTTTTACATTTGTGTAAGAGACATCTGTCTTAAAGAAGCTATCCCTGACAGACATGACTAGAAGACACAGATCTCAACCACAACACACATTCAAAGACATCTTATTTAAAGAAAAAAAAAAAAAAGAAAGAAATTGAGGAAATTAGAAAAAGCGTATGTATGGAAAGTTGAAGACATGAAAGCTGGTCTATTCTTGAAATTTAACACCAATCAGCTGCTTATTTTATAGGGAAAAAATGGGAATGTATGCTTATTTTAAACCCATCTGAGAACACAGCCCACTGGCAGAGCCACTACTGAGCACCTCCATATATGTATGTGCCTATGCTTGTATGCATAAGAATCAAATTTCAATCCAATTACTTCTGGAGGAAAAAATGTGAAGGATTATCAAACTAAAAAAACTTGAAAATGAAAATACTGTCAAGGTTGGTCAATTTTTAGTAAAAGCAACTTTTAAGAAAGTCCTTTAAAAATCCCTTATTTGACGTCTTTGCATGTTTTTCCACTGATTTATTTGCAGTCTTCTCTCCTAAATAAGACTTTGCTCTTGTGGACAGCCATTCAGAAATGAAATACTCCTTCTTGCTCTCGCTTTTTAGCTATTCTGATCCTCCACTTCATTTCCTGCTTGTGCAGTCAGCAATATACCTGTATTTCTTACTGTTGTGTCTCATTGTCTATTCTGGAACCCTCCTTTTTGAAATAAATCCTCTGACCCTCTGTTTCTAATGTCTAATGACCACAACAGGCTCCACACCAGCTTTGCTTGTAATCTTATCTTTTCTGTCATTGACTGTATAAATCTGTTTCTGTCACAGATGAACTGACTTCAGTCCTGTTCTTTGAAAGCTTGCTCAAAGCTTGCTGGCTTTGCATCATCCTCTGGAGTTCCAGCATAAAATTGCCCACTTTCTTCATTCTATTCCTCACGGTTCAAGCTTCGTGTTATCTTGGTCTTTTTCAGAGAGCAAAATAGTTTGTCTCCCCGCTCTTGCAAGTGTACCAATTTTAGACTAATTCGGTTTTTGGTTAGTTCGGGTTTTTTTCCCATTGTGCTGATGATTGCCAATATTGCTTTGTGATGCATATAACTTAATCAGGTTATCTGAGTGCTTAGAGATGAGATGAAATGTTGGTTCTTGCCTGAATCCAGAATCCAAAAAGGCTAATTTTCTAGGGGGCTACTGCTGAACTGTAGGTATCGCATTCACTCTTGCTATGTATCTCTGCTTTCTGCATATGTATCTGTCCTCCCACATGCCCTTTGTATTGTCTTAAATATTATCATCACTGCTGTGAGTAACTTGAATTTACTGAGTATAACTTAAGTGTTTAAAGCCATTTGTCCAGATACACTGCCCCTAAAGAACTCCATCGAGAGACTGTGTGCCTTGGGTCAACTGCTCTGCAGCTCACTGCCTAGGCAGAGTATTTTTTCATATAATTCACATGATGACTGTTCCAGCAAAGTTGTGCTATCCAAACTAGACAAGACTCACCTAACCCTTTTCTGTGGCAAGCTTGATATCCAGCATGTGCATAATGACCTAGTTTGAAGTACTGAATGTTCAATTTTTTTAGGGAGACATACAATATTCTTTGCTAACATCTGTTGCACACTGACTGATCTTCATTAGGCTTTATCTGACATATGATTTGACTCTCTTCTCACCAGTAGTGAGCTTGCATATTCAAATTTGTTTGAGACCCAGGGGGCTTCTCGCTTTGTTAAATTTCCTGATATTTATTACTGCCAATTGAGCAGTGCCACTGGAAAACCATGCCAGTCCCTCCTTATAATGTCAAACAATAGCAAAAGCCCTGAATTATTTCCAGAAACTCTTAGAACTTCATGATAGCAGAATGGTGAGGAAATAATGCCAAACTTCTGTACCTGCTGAGACAAAATGATACTATATGTATAGCATGCATAGTGCAGTTCAGCAAGAAAATAATCTTTACTATATATATATATTAATCTTCTACAGCCTTCAAAGATTTTAATTTCAGTCCTTCCAGCTAATGGCATTAGGCCACACTTGACTTTTAAATGTGCCTTTCTGCTCTAAGTGTAACATCTGGCATTTCCAAAATCTTTTTCACAATTTCATGTACATTTAAAATGTTATTTTCTAATCATTTTTGTTTTTAAAAAGGATTTTAATATGGTCTAGTTCTAAAAAAAAATTAAGAATAAATCAAAATATGTAGTAGGGATTAATACAAATGTGTATTAGAAGAGCAAAGAAATCACCGAGACAAGACTAATCATCATTTAGATTATCAGTAGAAGATGATTAAAAAACAAAGGATTGTATGACAAGTTATGTCGATGCCATGTTTGTGTAGCCAAATGTTTCAGCTTTATAAATGAAAAAGCTTAAGCAGCTTACAGTGAGACAAAGTAATCATTCAAATTACAAACTTAAGAATTTCAAATTACATACTTCATCAAGTTGAGTCTATTGTAACTTAAAATACATAGGGAATGATTCACTCTGGAAACCAGCATGTAATATTTCAGCCATTATGAAATTGCTGCTTGGTTTTACAAAAATGTTAATGCCATTAAACCATGTCTTTTTAGGATGAATGCTCAGGACTGGTACTGTTTATAATCCAACAGCTAGTAAGAACATTTTCTTATATGTAAATGGTGATTTATGTGGGTTTGAGTTTGTTTTTTTGTTTGTTTATATAAAAGTAAACAGAGTTGATCTCCTTCACTGTGTGCTCTTGCTCTAAGAATTAGATGTTTTTGATCAAAAGCTCAATCCTCCAAATATTTAGCAGAAAGTAAAGTATTTCCTGTTCTTATTGTTCTCATTGTCAATGGGAATTTTTCTACTGTAAAAACTAAGCTGAATAGTAACTTTTAGCAGGCTGTATGCCTAGAATTAGAACTTGTTTTTCTAGCATATTATTGCAAAAAATAGAGGGGTACAGATTCCACCTCTGTCATAATTACGTCATCAAAGAACAGGGCTTGGGCTGATCATAACAGTTCTTTTTCCATGCATTCTGTTTGGGAACTTTCATTGAAGCAACTTCAGGTGAATGTGATAATGAATTTATTCTTACTGAAGGATACCTTCAAGTGTCTGGCTCATACTCAACTTCTTTATCAGTGGTATTGATGAAAGCACTAATTTGTTCTTAATTTTGGTGGATATTTCTGTTTCTGTCCCTTGACTGCTTCCTCTAATTGCTTTACTAACTGCAGTGTATCTCACTCAAAAAGGTTATTTTTGTAGTGAACCTAAGGGTTTTTTTCCTAGAATGTTAGCAAAACCCAACACCAATATTTTAACAGAGCCTTTTCTCACTTCTCTGATTTAGTTTTTCAGAGAGGACACTGTATGTGACACATGGGTATCCGAAGTGCTTGTATCTGTAACCTGTTTCTCTGCTTTGTCTAGCAGTAAATCACAGTATTGATGTTGGTGCGATACTCTGAATGCCTTAACAGTTTTTGTTCTTAAAGTACCACAACAGTTTCATTTAGTTTTTATAAGTGCTGTCTTTGGCACACACTATAACCCTAACCCAGCAGGGATGGTTTTAAATTAAGATTGTCAGTTATGTTAAGATTATGTGACATTCCCTTGGACCATGAACTTTTCCTTCAGACAGATATGTTCATCCACTGTCTTCATGGGTGTTTGGTCCTACAAATAGCCTGAATTTTGAAAAACAAGCAAAATGAACAAACAAAAACCCCCAAACCCACACCAGTTTTCTTCGTGTTTGGTAAGCTTACTAGTAGATTTGCTTGTCTAGTACAGGTTGATATAGAATACATAACATTAGGTGTCATCAGTCTAGTTCCCAGTCATTCTTATCTATCCTAGTTTAATTATAATAGCACAAATAGATTTGTTCATTTCAGTATTAATTGAATTTTATGTTCCTCTTGTGGTCTGCTGTGAATGAACAAGCAATGAGGAAAAGGAAGGGGGGGGGTGTTTTGTTTTTTTCTTTTTTTTTTTCAATGAGACAGGAATATTTAAGTAGAAATTCTATTAATATTTTTCTAAAATTTTACTAAAATAAAATCTGTACATAATTTCCAATAAATTAAAATATATAAACATAAAAAAAAAAAGTAATAGAACCTGAAACAGAAATAGCTACCCTTGTAGCTCCTTGTCTGCCCTAGCAGTAACCAAATTGAAAATTCAGTCCAAAGTCTGACTCGCTTAGAAAATTTTAGTCTCCTGTTGCTACTCTGGATGTCTCAAGTGGACAGTGGAGAAAAATTTATAGATGTAGATTTTCAGCTGAGAACTAATCTGGAGTAAAAATATTAGAATCACAGTCTGGTGAAGGTGCAAATTTGAACTTAAGTAAGCGGAAGAAAATATTATTCCTAATTTTAGAAGTAAAATTGTCATGAAATATGGGGTCTGCCTGGCATCCTGTGTGGACTTCTGTTAAGTAACTTCTATCAGAGATAGGAGAGTATGTTTCCTATCATCTCAAGTTTGTTTGCTCCTTGAGAGTACCCTCAGCTACATCTGTGTAACTTGGATAAAACAGGAGTCCTCAGGAGCAACCATTCTGCTTGCTTAATACCTTACTTGCCTACTGGTACGCCAAATCCTGTGGCAATCAGGGACTTAAAATTCAGGCAAAAGCATGCCTAACAATATCACCAGCAAGGGGCTCTAAGCCTCATCCTATCATAAAGTCAAATATGTTAGCAGACTATGACTTAATTTTATGATAAAAATTTCCACTCTAAATGTAAAGACCATTCATGAACTGGATCCTGGGAGTGCTTTCTGTTGGAATGACTGCTATCATATAACCAAACAACATTGCTATTACATGACTTACCTGCCTGTAGTAGCTGAAAGAACAGAGGAGTTGATAGCCAAGGAGTCTCTTTCAGGGACATACAGTCTGGTGTTACATATTTCAGCTAAAGTACAATGTTACATATCACTGTAGTGTTGCGTACATAGCAGTACTCCTATTAAATGACTTGTCAAGTGCACTGTATCACTCAGCTCTCTTGGCTTCCCAGTAGATCAGAACCTCTTTCAGTTCTACCTTCTCACCTCTTTGCTTTCTTAGGTATGTACATGCAAAACTCTGCTGCATCAGATATGGTACAAATACAGCTTTCTGTCATAGATTTTATGGTCTTCACTTTTTTCCTGTCACTGGAGAGGTGACTGCCTCTAAATTTGAGAATATAGCATAGTTAAAGATTAAAGAAAAAAACCACTTGCTCTGATAATGCCTTTGTTGTAATGCTGAAGAAAAGCAATGTCACATTAACAGTAGACGCCTTTTTTATTATTAAAGAATTGTTTTACCTGCATTTAATTAGTCAGATTTAATTAATTTTAATTTAAGAAGCTGTAATTTTGTGTAATGGAAGTGTGTGCAGTAACCTGATATTTCATCATTAGTCTGATAAACAAAGCCTGCCTTCTGATTAACTGTTGGGTTTTTTGCTTTTTTAAATTTATTTTAATTTTTTTCTCAAATCAGAAACCAACAACTTCAAGCAGACCCTTTTTGTAGCTATTTTATCATTAATTAATTGTATGTTTTAAAAATTTTAACAGGAATTCTTAGCCAGAAGACTGATTTTTGTTTAAATATTAGCTATGTTACACATGAGTTTGTTGATATCATTACTTATTTTATTTGGGTTATCTTTGCAACTGCATCCATTAAGGAATTAAAAATTTTACAAAAGAGTTTTACATGGTGCCTAAGAGCTCCTCTGTCACCCAATCTATTCTCCTTCTACTACATGTAATAAGTATGAAACTGTTTGTATAAATGCATCAAATTTGCTCTTGACCCAATATTCCCATTTCCTTCTCTAATATTTACCCTCCTGGTATATTAATAGATTTATATTTCACTGTCACAATAATTTTGCTTGACTAAAAAGGCCAACCTCTTGTAGTCTGATAATCATACTCACTGTTCTCTGCTCCCATTCTTGCCTTTTCTATAAATATATCCTGCTGAGGACTGACAGGATACTCATTTTAGGACAGGAGAGTCTAAGGAGAATGTTACACCTATGGTACCAGGCCTTGTCCATTTAGAAAAAACTAAGCTATTACAACAAAGCATTGCCTCATGGTGTGTGTATGTACGTATCCATTCTGATCTGTCATCAGCTAACAAAATTTAATGTTTCCTTTCACTTGTCTTCAGCTGATTTCTCCTTAATAGCCAGCAAGCACATCAGCATGGGTTCTCTGGTATCATTCAAATTCAGTTGGAGTCTTCCTGCCCATCCCATTCCTCCTCAGCGATTTCCTGGTTGCTATTGATGAGGCTTTTCTGCCTTTTGTTGTTAGTAAGCCCCCACTTTTGCATAAAATTATTAGCAAAACATTACCAGAGATATTTTCCAACATAGATTCCTGCAGAAACCCACTTAATAATGTCAAAACTATCCTGTCAAACTGTTATACCTGGTTTAGACAACTTCTTACCTACTGAAGAGTTCTTCTAAATCCTATCTTCTATGGTTTAACTTGTGGTTTCTTGTGTTGCGCCATATAAACTGTTTTGCTGAAGTCTAGATAGATTACATCTACCACATTTTTCAAGAGTTACTTTATCACAGAAAATGATTTAGTTAACGTGATGTGATTTACCTTAGGTGGGCCACTGTTGTATTTAATCTCATTTACCTTTTAACTGTATGATTCTAATTCTTTTCTTCCACATGTGTTTCCTGGCTGTATGTAGAGTTCAAGTTGTGTTCCAGGTTTTATAGCTCCAAGATGCCTTTGCTTCCTCCTTACAATAAACATCCCATTTCCTATTTCTGGTCACAGGTACTAAATGTGATAGATTTATTAAGCATCTTTGCTTCTGAAGTTGCAATTTCATGTGCTAACTCCTTCAGTATTCTTGGATGGGGATTATCCGGTTCCCTAAACACGTGTATGTCAAGATTTTTCTAGTCAGATGGAAGGAGATATTAATTTATCCACATCTTTTTTATTCCTTATGTCCACCTGTTCTACATCATCACCCAGATTGGAAACAGAGCAAAGTGTTCATTTAGTTGAAGACTCTACCCAGAATATCATTAATGTCTATTCCTTTCTCCTTGCAGAGCAATCCTTTTTTTTTTTTCTCATTCTCTTTTTATTAATATGCCTACAAAACTTCTTACTCTCTGTTTTAATTTCCTTTGGAAAGTTTAACTCATCATTTGACAGTTCTCACTTTTTGTCTATAATTTCTAACTTCCAAGAAGTATCTGTTCTGTCTGGCCAGTCTCTTTTTCCTGTTCTCATACCTTTTTACTTTTACAAAACACAAACTGAAGAAAAGAGGGAATCATATGTCAAGGATTTTTTTCTTTTTTTTTCACAACTATTCCAATAAATGTTACTCAAACTATTTGGGTGTTTTTTATTGTCTTTGCAATATTTGTAAACATGCACATACACACAAATAAATATATTTTCTACCAATAATTTTAATAACTATTTCTGTGAATACAAATGAAACAATCTGTCATAGTACATGAAATGCAGTACCTGCATATATGTATAACAAATATTGGGACATTAGAAACAATGATCTAATAGATGAAAAACTAGTGAAACAATGCAATTGAGCAAAAAGGACAAGTATATGATAAGAATACTTAACTCGGAAAGTGAGGAACTGCCTCACTGCATAAAAAGGTTGTGTGTCCTCTTGTAATACTAATTAAAGAAGTCTGGGTGTGTCTTAGGTTGCAAAATGTCTTTGAATCATTATACAAACTCAGGTAACACAGTGGTGTTAGAATAAGCACTTGTACCTTTTTATTATCCCAGATGTACTGTTGCAGATCATCTGTCTGGGTCCCATTAAACAAAGCTGCTTCTGTGAAGGAGGCCTTACTATCACATCCTGCAAGACATTCTCTCATATTTAAAAAATTAAAATAAATGTCTACTTTACACATCATGAACAACTTGTCCATGTATTGATAATGATAAAAGAATAACATAAGCTTTGATTTTTTTAAGTATGGGGTGACATGTCCTGGCAAAAAAAGAATGCTTTTGATTTCTGAGTCTACTGAAAACTGCTCTTTAGACCCCAGCATACTGCCCATTTTCATTTGTGGACTGATGCCAGGAATAGTGAGCATTATATTCTGCATTATACTTATTCCCAGTGAACACTAAAAGAATTCCTCCTTTTAGGAAGCTTTCTCAGGTATGAGATTGAGGCTTAATGTTCCTTTCCAAATGACAAATCTAAAGAGACTGCAGCTGGGATTCAGTCTGAGGGCAAGCCTCCTCCTGCCAAGTACCTCAATATGGATTACAGTCGAAGGAGTCAGTGGACTCAGTATAACTGGTAAACCCTAGAGTGGGAGAGAGCTGAATGGGTGCACATGCAACTTAATCCTGGGCTAGTTCTAAGCTGGAGTGTCTTGTGCCATTAGACTACTGTAGAGTATGTAAGACACCCTACATGGAGCTGACAGATATTTACTTTCTTCTATGGGAGACCTGGGGTTTTTGGAGCAGCAGCTGGAAGGCAGGAAGAATACCCGGGGCACTAAACAGCTTTGTTAAGGTAAAATGAATTACATCACCAAAGTTAATGTGGAATTGAATCCTATCTTGTGTGAAAGGTAACCCTAAGAAATAATTTCCTAACATGTTTAAGTTAGATATGTTAAAATATATTTTAAAGTAGATATATTCTGAGGTCTGAATTCCAGTGAGGCTAAGCTTTAATGTTTTGACTCATTTTTTTCTGAACAGGGAAAGGCGTCTTCACGTTATTGGAAGAAGGAGCATAAAAAAAAAAGCATGTGAGGAAACAAAAGGACTAGAGTCCATATTATGGAAAGCACAGCTTGTTATTACTATGTGACCAAATTGCTAGCAGGTGAAGGAATTGGGAAAATTTAAGAAAGTGGGGCAAAGATCAGAAACAGTAGAAGTTGATAGGTTTTTCCCCTTCTGCATTCATCCAGCTGTCAAACCTACATATATACAACTCCACCGCAACACTGAACATATATCACCTAAATTTTCATCTGGGGAGAGACTTGTCCTAATATATTCAGTCAATATATAAATAGGTCAGCTGTATCCATAAACTACAGACATTCAAGCAGCTTGTTGCTTTCACACTATTTTCATGTTATAATTCAGTAATTAAATTTTGTATTTAAGGGTGTTTGAAACTGGTAACACAACCAATTAAACTTTTTCTGAAAATGTCAAAGTTATTTTTCCAAAAAGAACTATTCTTTGTTAGATCAGCTGGAAAAAAATATGCACAAGATCCAAACCACTCTGGTTTAAAGCACTGCTTCATTTCTCTTTGGTGAGATGCACCACCATTACAAATACTAAGGACAAGCAAATAAGACCCAGTGGTAAGGAGAGGTCAGAGTGGCCCTTAAGGTGAAAAGGATCGTTGGAGGGGAATAGAGAGTTGAAAGAGAAGGAATTACAAAAGTTCAAAACCACTGATGTAGAAAAGGCACAAGGACGTCATAATTTCTTGATATACATGGGTAAGTCTGCCGGAGTCAGCTCACTGGAACAAAACTAAGATTACTTAGTGTTTCTGAAGAATATAATTTTTCCAAGGCCTAGTTAATTCCATAAATTTAGAATTATTTAGTTTTTCAGACTTTTTTTTCCCATTTACTTTTTGGTGAATATTTCCCTGCTGGTTCGGAGGAACTGGAATATAAGAACCTAGGAGCAGTTAGGAAACGTGTACTCAGTAGGGGCTGGAGTAATTAGAAGTGAAGTAGTGATTGATTATAGTCTTCATAAATTGTAGATGGACTCATCTGGTTTCAGATGAAGTTAGATATATAGACGTACAAAAAATTATCAACCCCTGTGATGAGTTTGTGTCAGTTCATATTTTCAGGATGAATGTAACAAAGCAGAAATGATGAAACTTTTTATGTGAAAGCTAAAATTCTCATTTGTTTAACTCTTTATCCCTGGTCTTTGGGTATCAGAAAGAACAAACAAATAATTTAGTTGTAGGTCTTGTCCAATTCTATGGATGCATTGAGAAACAAAGGCAATATAAATACAATACAGAATGACAGAAGTATTCACAGGTTTACCTTGGTATTGGTGTTTTAGCATCTTACCAATTACTTGTGACTACTTTCTGGTGTTAAATCCCTTCTAAAAGGAATTATTGGTTTGGCAAGGGTACCCAGACAAGATTATTGTTATTTCTTCTCTGGTTATGCAAAATCACTTTTCCATGCTGTTGCAGAAAACATATGGAAAAGGAAAGTTGAATTCCTCAGCTGAATGAAGCAGCTGTTTGGTGTTTACTCTTAATCACTGTTGGTGAGTAGACTTCTCCTTCATTCGCTGCTCTTATCGATGCTGTCTCCTGAAAGGCAATGGGGTTCTTTTTTAGTTCAGCCCAAATTTCTAATGTATTATAGTAACTCATAGAAAATAAAAGTATTCCCCAGATTTTTGTAAAGTCTTTAATATTAAGGAAGTTAATAATGAAAATACCTAAAAAAAAATAGATTATATATTTATTTATATATTAAAATACATTTTTGTCATTGACCTTGCTAGTGTTTTCTGGGCTCTATGCCACAAAGCAGTGATTAATAAGGGTTTTTTGAGACATATATAATGTTACTATTAATCTCATCCCTACAGACGCATAACTGGTTGCATTCATTTCTGACATATACCCTAAGCGTTATTTAAATTTACCAAGTTAATTTATAGTTATATATTGGATTATCTAAGTTTTGGATTTATTTACCTCTTCCTGTTTTCAGATGCTAAAATGTTACTTCCAAAAAGCTTTTTGTAATGCTAGCAAAAGTTTTCCCCTGTCTACTCTGACGCTTCCCAGCATCTCATTTATGCCAAGAGTTTGATCAAACTTGATGACTTATTTATAGTAGGCTGTTATTGTGCTTAGTGCTGTACAAACCATGGACTCTGTTCCAAAAAACCTCTACTCTAAATCAGATCCAGGCAGTCCAGTTGAACACACTGTACAATTGCTTCATCAGTTCCCATTGAATGATAAAATTTCTTTCATTATTTTCTCTTTATAACTCAAGAAATGCAAAATGTATGACTGTTTTCTAGTATTCATTCCATATCCTCCTTTCTGAAAATTGATATGAAGATTTGTTTAAACTGATAGCAGTAACTACCTCTTCTGTGAATAAATTACACTTCCCATTTCTGAGAGGTCCTACTCTTTTCCTCCTTGCTGACCTCTTCTTCTCCATGTACTTGAAAAAATTCCGATTTATCTCAAACCCTCATGCAATCTGCTTTTCATTTTCTACCCTTAATTTTCTTATCATTTTTTGCACTCTCTCTTAACTTCATTCTCTAATCTTCTCAGTACTGCTGTGTAGCTGATGTTTTATGCCTCATATTTCCTTTTTCCTTACTTTTGATTACATTTTGGACTTTTCAGCTCATCCTCGTTGACTTTTTACTCCTTGTATATATGTTGCAAGATTGCACACGCAACCTTTGGGTATGCATTCATTTACCTCTTCACATTTTCCTTTTTTTTTTTCCTTCATCTGTCAATATTTTTCCTTTAATGTTTTCATCACATTAATTTTTCATCTGACATGCTACATTTCTCTAAAAAGAGTAATCCTAAACATTTTGAATTTTTTAACTTGTACTGGTTTGATTTGTCTTCTAGTTTTGAAAGCAACCCTGGTATTTTCAATTCTGTCAAGAATAGGCTTTCATGGCTCTACTTAGACGATAATCTCAGAATTTGTTACAATTACTTTTATTAATGTATGCGTAAAACGGATGAGAAACCTCTCTGGGAACAGGAACAGTCTTTATTTTGTATAACAATGACTGCACTGCTAAAGATAAACAAATTAATCCTTTTATATAATAAGAAAGCTGTTTTGCATGTTCTGTGCCAGTGGAGGATTCCACTAAGCCAGAGGATCCTTGGGTATCACATTAAGGCAACTCTGCTGTCCATTCCTGTCTGCAGTATATTTTCTAAAGTTAGCAGACAGGTTTGTTCCCATTGAAGGGTTTACCTCTGAACTGGTAATAAGATAGAAGTGGTAGCTGTGGAGATCAGCAGCCATAGATTTTGTGAAGTGTTTATGATGCCTGGGAGTGATAGATGCTTGTGAATCAGGCTCTATTAAGAAGAATCAAAAGTAAAGATGCTAGAGGGTTAGGCAGAAATTCGTTGGTACTATACACAGTTAATAGGAATTTCTGTTTCTACCATTTGCTGGATAGGGCTGTGATATACATATGTGTGTGTGTGTGCGCATACATGTATATATTTTTATATACACATACATGTGATCTTGGCAAGTTGATGTTAATTTGGCAGGGCTGAACTTGGCTGGGCTTTTTCAGGCTTTATGATCTCTAGTAATGCAAAATCATTAGACTAAGAGAAAATAAGCTGACCATTGAATTAATGAATGTTTCAAACTAGTTAAAAATGGTGCTGTAACCAGGCCTTTGGTCCCTCTCCACTCCTGGGGTTGATGACAATTTTCTGCTGGTGAGGGAAAGGTAGAGGTGGGCAGTGAGTATCTGAAATGATTGAAGCAGCAGACAATGCAGCGGATATGTTAAGGATTTCTTGTTTAGGCTTCTGTCAAATAAAAGATGGTCCAAAATCTGCCTCTTGTGTGAGATGTACACTCAGAGTAGATTTTAGCCCTAAGTATTTATCAGATTTTCAGCAAATTGATTTGAGTACTTTTGAACTGTAAAAATAAATGAGTCTTAAGAGTTCTGGATTAAATTTGTACTTGTATTACAGCTGCAAATGGCTTCAGTATACAAAACTCTAATTTTACAGGTGGTTAATCTGTAACATGGGCCAAGATTTTATTGCACAAAAATTAAAATCGAGAGACATCAAATACTGAAACAGATGTCATATCTGATTTATAGCTAGCTTTAAAAAATAACATGTTGAGCAGATCTATTTCTGATTTAACATTGTTTCAGACTTTTATTAACATCAAAAAGGTATACGAGTTATGTACTATCAGTAGGACTCTCCACTTGAGAGAAATACTGAGCAATCAAGTGTAAAACATTAACTTTACATGAAAATATATACCTAAACTAAGGTGGTAGCATGAAAGCTCTCTCTGATACACTGCGCTGTGTGGGGGAAGGGAGACTTGAAAATGAGGAAAGGAACAAACTGGACCCGTAGTGCCAAGCAGCACAAATTGGAGTTAAGATGAATAAGAAGAATCCAAGAGCTATTAATCGAAGCTCAGCACCTCCAGGGATAAATGATTCTTATGCCTGAAATAGATTTAACTCTCCCCAAACAGTAATCTCACTCCTGAACAGGAAATGAAAATAAAAGCAAGCTACCTACTAGGCAAGAGCAGTCTCTACCTTCTGAATATTGCAGTTGCTCAAGAGCTACTAAATGTGTCTCTCTAAGTCCCCTACAACTATAAAAATTTGTGAATGCCTGCCTAATAATCTTTACCTATACAGGGATTTTAAAAAGGGAACCCTCAGTTCTGAACCCTCATTTTTCCCCTGTATCTGTGCTCTGTCATTAATATGTAATTTAAGTGCTGCATATTTTACACTGTACTTTCATAAACTGTAGTACTTCCTTTTTCTCGCTTAAAACTTTGCCAACCTGAAGATTGCTGAGAATCATTGCTTCAATTTTGAAATGGGGGAATTCTTAAAAGTTACTATTCCAAAGTTCTGCCAAATGATTTAATTTTTTAAAGAATGTTAGATATGCTGTTATTAACTTCAGGTTTAGGTAATTATTACTAGTTTTCACATACATTTCATTTAGTTGACATGGTTCCCTCTTATTTTCTGATTTGAGCAAAACCAAACACATGTTTAAAAGATACAATACTCATTTTGGAATTTTTTAAGAAGCTTTTGGCTTAGGAAGACAATGAAATGTTTCCAAACGGAGCAGGATTAGATGAATGCTGCAGCATTCTGCAAGTCCAGCCCTGAAAGACTGTCTTTATTTAGCTGCTAAATGGGGCAGGGAGGAAGCAAGGATGTACTACCACAGTTTTCTTTTACTCCAGAGTTCTTTTTGGAAAGGCTTCTTCAACCTTTCCTCAAAAGCCTGTAGTTCGTGTTTGGCTGTAATTCAGATTACAGACATCTTTTCCTGATTTCTCTGTTTCTTTTGGGATTTCATTGCTTTGGTTAAATCTCACTGCAGTGGAGTCAGTGGCAAAATTTTGACTTCATTGGTATCAGGATTTCATCTTCCAGTTCGTGTTCTCTAAACCAGTTCAGGTGCAGCTACTTTAGTAAAGTTGCTGTAGTGCACAGTAGTCTGATTCTTCCTTTCTTCTTTTCACTGGATGTGTAAAACTATTTATTTATTGATTTGTTTGTTCATTCATGCACCAGTATAATACAGACAGACTCTGATTCAGCCTGAGTTGGAATTCCTGAGAATCTCCAATTTTGTGTATTTTAACGTCAGGTCTATGAAGTGAAAGGAAGTTTCTCTTATCTCTGTGGGATAGCCAAAGGCCTAATGAACTTAGAAGCAGATCTTAATTATTACATTTTCTAGTTGTGCTAGACTGAAAATCAAGGGCTTCCCAACTTTTAACAATTGTTTTCAATCACCCATGTATCTCAATCTGGAGTAAAATGACTTAATATAATCTTCAGTTTGCTTTCTCTCAACTGGGCCATGTTTCCTCTTTTTATGTATCAGAAGCAAGTGCTAGACTTTCTAGAGAAAATTTTAGAGTTAGTGTGCTCTAAAGTGTGTATACACACTTTTTTCAGGATGCAGAAACACTGCAGTAGTGATGCTTTTTGTTTTAATTCTCTCACTTTCATAACGTTTTCTAACTTTGTTAGTGTTTTTATTTTTTTTTAATACTGCTTCTGAGACTTGAAATTATGTTTTTATAGAAATATCTAGTTAAAAGCTTTGAGGTTTTGTTCCTGAGCAGCAATAATCAGATCAGACCTCCTCATTATATGGAAAGTTATGGTTTTTTTCCACATGCTTCACCCATTTAACTGCACTGAATTTCACCTCCTATTATTCAGTCCTTTAGTATTGGAACGATTCTGCATTCTGAAACTATTGCGTCTTTATTTTCCTAAATAATAACTTCAGCAAACTTCACCCCCCACCCCATCCATCCCCATTTCCAGATAATTTATTAATATATCAGGCTATCTACTCCCCTGCCCAGAAACCTATGGGAATCTTTTGACCTCTGTTCACCATGAAAGTGACCTCTATTTTTCCTTTTTTTTTTTTTTTGTTAAATATTTATTCAGGGAGGACTTTCTTTCTCATCCTGTAGCAGCCATGGGTTGTTTAGACCTTTTGGTGAGGGTCACTGTAAAATGTTTTTTGAATACCAAATACTTTTTTAAAGAGGATCTGCCCTTTCTACAGCCTGCTTACCCCTCTTCAAAGATTTATTTAAGGTATCTGAGACATTTCAGTGGGCATATGAGTTTCTAATATGGACTATTTGTGTAGAGGGCTTGTTCCTACAGAACTAGCCCATGCTCTCCACTGTGTGAATACTCCCTTAATTACTCACTAGCAGAATTAAAAAAAAAAAACAAAACCAAACACAAACTGTGCTATGTGCAATACTCAGGATAGAAAAGTGAGTTAGAGTATGATAATGTTTGAAGGACCATGGCAGCAGCACATGTGACTCTGCACCTGCACGACTGGTCAAATCTGGCTTTCCCTGAGGGACAGGGGATAGTTGCTGAAGTGGTTGCTCCTGGGGCAGTGCTGAGTAGAGGGCTCTGTGGAGACCCAGCACTGAGCAGAGGGAATGGTGGAGGGTAAAAGCTGGCTAGAGAGGTGTAATGAGAACTAAAATGTTTGGTATTGTTAACTTCAGTAAACTCTTCCAGTGAACCCACAAGAAAAATCCATGAAAATATCCCACAGCAACCAATACTCACTCACGCTACACTCGCTCACCACCTTTCAGTAAAGCACTAATGCTCCCTTTAAGACATAGGTACCTTATTTTCAAAACAGTGATCATGTTTCAAGTCAGTCTTACCTCTGATAGGAAAAGTCATGCTTTATGCTAAGAAGTAATAGAAGAGCAGCACATCTCTGATGCTGTATGCGGACGAAGCTGAAAGTTGTGCTTGAGCATAGTTCAGAAGTGTCATGTTCTTTCAGGGAAAGCTGAACAGTTTTCTGTATCTTGTGAGATGTAAATGCCCATGCACGGTTGTCTTTATATACCACTTATTTTTACATTAAATGAGAAATTTATGCTGAATATCAAGAGAACCCTGTTCTCTTTCAGGTCTGCTCACTGACTGCCTCTAACAACACACATAGAGGAATTAAAATGTGTGTTTAACTCATTCTCATATAGTGCTTTAAAAAGTGCTGGATTATTACATTAGGTTAAAAGTCCAGAAAAAATATTTAAATCTATGTAAAACACATTGCTTCTTAATCCCAATTTGGTGTAAGAACTGCAAGCATCTACTATTATTAAATTAAAACCTTTTCTTTTTTTTCAACATAGAGCCACAGGTAAACATGAATTTTAATTTAAATGGGAGTGAAACCATTTCTGGAAACAGTAAAGACAGAAAATGAAATGGCAAAGGCTACTGGAGAGTATGCAGCAAGCTCTTCAAGTATGCATTAGGAGGCCAACATCTTCCTGGACCGTTTGTTATAGAGAGTAGCGTGCTTACAATAATTAATATCCTGAACAACTCAGCGATGATTGTAGACACAGCTGTTGTTGTTTAAGGTAGCAGGCACATCAATGGCAAGGCAGTAGGTATTGATCTGTGCAGTGGCATCCTTCTAGCTATGTCATCTGAGTGAAGGAAGCCCCCAAATTAACCAATAATAAAGTGTTAGAAGTTGTAGTAGTTGCCTCCTGGGACTTGTTCTGGTTGAGGATAGATACCTCTCCTCTTCCCACAGCCATCAATCCTCCTTGAAGGATTGCATGCAGGTCTATATTGGTCAAAAACAAAATGTGAAGTCCAAAAGGACAAAGTAGCAGATTCCTGGATTTTATATATATTGAAAATTTCCTCACAGTATTCTGAAACTTGATCTAACTATTAACATGCAATTTTAAAAATGTTACAAACGTAAATAAATTTTCTTCTTCAGGTATTTGAATACAGATGATTTAAATGTATAGTTCCATTTCCATCAAAATCAGATGTCAGAAATTGTTAGTTTTATTAACTTGATTTTCTTACTGTTCTGATTGTATAGTTCATTTTTGTCATGGGCCACTGGCTATATAGTACATCAGCTCACTGTATGTAATAAAGGGTAACAGGCCTGGATGTTGTTGATGTTAGAGCAGTACAAAGCAGTGACCATAAATACTTAATCCACATGTACATCAATGAGAAAGTCTGTATTTAAGTAATAATCATATGACACATAAAAAGTTAATCAAAAAACTTGAGCTCTAATTTGGACTTAAATTGTCCCATACTATGGTGGGATTTCTGTTTATTTAGTAATATAAAACCTGCTTGTAATCAAACTTTTTACAGCTCTTGAATTACCTTTTTATAAAGGTTATGTATTTTATAAAACTACATGAATGAATTTGTTCTCTTACTGTTTTCAAGCAGATGGGCAAAAAAATTCTTTTGACACATAAACTAAGTTTTACACAAGCAAGTATTCAATTAAATTTGAAAAAGTGGATTTATATTACTGCTTTTTGAGATCAAGATACCATTATAGACCAAGCTTTAGTTTAAAAACTGAAAGTATCTTTTCATATATGACATGTTACAACTGGACATAGATTCATATTTTGAAAAACACATAATTGCAAACATGGCTAGGTAAAACAAATATTTGACAAGAAACTATCATCTTAAAAAAAATAAAATAGTTGTTTGCATTAGTTATTTTCTATAAATATTCACTCCACAGAATAAAAGTTTACTTCTTTTATCTCTTTTTTTTTTTTTTTTTTGTGGAGCTAGAGGAAAAATTAGTATCTAGGCCACGGCACTCAACATCAAGTACAAATAATCCTGATCAGGAGAAGGAGTTAAAAAAAAAATCTGTTATATTTATTAAAAAAATCCAAAGCTCTTATAATATGTAGAAAGGTATGTAATCTTAAACTTGCTTCTAATTCTGCTGCAGTCAAGGTACTCTCTGAATAATATGATGTTTTAAGTCTTAAGGATTTTAGAAAATGCAACCAGTCCCTATTAACACTATATAACAATTTTAAAGAAATGCAACTGCCAAACATGATCATTTTTTTGCTGACATAGTGCTCATTTCTAAACTATGGGAGAATGCCGAGGGAGGCTTTCCTTACATCTCGTTTTCTGTGCATTTTTTTTTTTTAATAAACATTTATACCAACTCTTTAAAGGCTGCTGTTGTAAAACCATTGTGAAGTCATACAGAGATTTGGGGATTTCAGATTTAGAATCTTATTGATATCTTCATTGTGGTAAGAGACTTTGAATATGAAGATTATTTATACACATCTGATGTTCCCCTTACGAGTAAATCTTGAAACTGGAGTCCTTTTTCAGTTTTCCTCTTATACAGCAAGGATTTCATGCATTTATATCAAAG